>NW_028248573.1:0-88260 GCF_964263255.1 Lissotriton vulgaris | reverse complement strand
ATGTGTCTTGCCATGTTACATTGCTATACACGTCTTGGATACCGTCAACCATGATATACTCCTGGCTCGCCTCGCCGATTTGGGGGTCCACAGCTCTGCCATTGCTCTGATGGCATCATTTCTCAAAGATAGAACCTTTACTGTTAAAATAGGGGAGTGTACCTCTAAACCCTTTAAATCCCCATGGGGGTGGCACAGGGCTCCTCCTTAAGTCCCACCCTTTTTTAACATATACGTAGCCCCCTTAGCCTCCATCATCAGAAACTGTGGGTTCATTACTGTCTCCTACGCCGACGAAACACAAATAGTGGTGTCCATCTCTAACAACCTTGATGAAACGGAGAGGTTCAGGAAATGCATGGATCAAGTCAACGATTGGATGCAAACAAATTGTCTGAAATTAAATGGCGATAAATCAGAGGTAATGCTATTTGGCATAGAACCCAACATCTGGTCACAAAAAAGGTGGCCGGATAGTCTGGGGGCGTGCCCAACACCAGTGGATAAAGTCAAGAATCTAGGTTTTGTGCTCGATGATAAAATCACATTCCTAGCCCAGACAAACAAATTGACTTCTTTGGTGTGGTACACCTTAAAACTGATAAAAAAGCTATTACCGTTCATCTCTATGGACACCCGCAAAACCTTGGTAACCATGCTAGCCCTATCAAGCCTTGATTATGGAAATGCCTTATTTGCAGGTATGCAGAAGCAGTTAATGCTAAAACTACAACAACTTCAAAATGCAGCCGCAAGGCTCATTCTGGACATCCCCAAGTATGAACCAATAGCCCACAGACTTAAGAGTCTACACTGGCTTACAGTGGAGAAAAGGGTGCATTTTAAATCAGCTTGCCTGGCCTATAAGGACCTGCATGGGATTGGTCCCCACTTTCTAAAACAGAACCTAAAACAATATGAACCAACAAGGAACCTCATATCTAGCAAGGCAAAGCTAATCAAAACACCCAGATTTAAACTACTGAGATGGGGAGGCAGAAGTTTCCTGCTGCATGCTGCCAAGGCATGGAACCTGTTGCCCCTTTCAATTAAGAATACTCCTTCACGTTTAGTGTTCCGGAAAGCCATAAAAAACCTGGCTCTTCTCGGACTAGGTGTTCTTCCAGCGTGGCATGGCTAGACTCTGTACTTTCGACCCAGCGCCAAGACGCCCTAGGGCATTCGCGTGCTCTACAAGTCTTTAAATCAAATCAAACCAAGTAAAGTGTGTTGAATTGTTTGGATCTTACTGAAATCACTGTTTCCAGGACACTTAAGTAACAAAAAAAGGTTCTTCACTTTTGCCTACCTAACAGCTGAATACATGCAATTAATGTCAAGGTATTTATATTTTGTTGAGTGTTTAAAAAAACCCATCCTGCAGCCTTTCCTTTCACACTTCCTCTCCTTCAGCAGGAATGTCACATAATTCACTTTAAAAACTCCTCTCAATTTGCAGTCATTGAAAGAAAAGCGAATACCAATTGCCATGTTAAAAGAATAAGTAGCAATTTGTTAGAAGACATAGCCTGACATTTGAGGTCTGTATTTGAAGCCTGGGCAAATGTGGCAAGTCTTTCCTGACCCACCAAAAACCAGCTTTCGACCCACCAGTGGGCCGTGACCCGCAGTTTGGGAAATGCTGCTCTGACCTATTATTGAGTTTAATGTGGCAAACTCATTTTCAAATGATACAGCATTGATTTGGATGACCGCAGCTTCCAACCAGGTCGTACTGGCCTATAGGTCAATCAAAACAATCAATATAGGGTTCTGGCCCTTAATCAGCATGGCTAGGCCAACTCAATAATCCGAAAGCAAGAGAATGCCAATACTGATACCAATTATGCAATCAAATCAAACAATCACTCGTGCCATTCATAGTGATTGAAACCATCTTATTTAGAAAATATTTTTATTTTATATTTCCTATTCTATTCAAATTTTCTTTTTAGAAATCTTTTGGTTAATAAAAATGGAAGAACAACACGCTACAATGGAGAAAACAATGATATTTACAATCCTGTAATAGTGAACAACATATAAAACAAAATTACAAATTACACCAATATGCAACACATTTAAACAAGCCCATAATCCAGCAAAGAATGTAAATGAAAAGAAAAAGTAGGAAAAACTCAGGAAAAAGTTTAAAGAATTGCACATAGAAGGGGGAAGATAATCTGAAAATAAAATAAAAAGTGCATGTGTTACACACTTATAGCTTCCAAGCATTCTCATGCACCTCTATTCAAGACAACACCATCTGTACCTTATTTAATCTCTGTGATGGCACCCATAGTGCTTCACAGCTGGTGTTATTCCAAACATGGTTAACCCACTGGAATCAAGAATACAAAAAGAAATCGTATTTACCATTTTAACTGTTTGCCAATCGGTTAAACACAACAGAGCTAGGGTGTTACAGACTCCGTTCACCTTCAAAAAATGGCTTGTTGGCCCATATTTGAATAAATCCTATGAGTAGCAACCTGGGTCTTTTCTGGCACTAAACTGAAACAACAAATACCCGCATTTACTACAATATAATCTACCTTGTAAACAACTTTAGAAAATAGAGCCGCGCATACCTCAATGGTTGCCAGTGATCATATGCGTCATCCAGCCTACGTTACTTCAGCCAAGCGTCGTCTAAAAGAAACGTACAGAGAAGTTGTTGAACGTTGATTTAAAAGTAAAGAACGTATTTAACCAAGTATGAGGGCGCATGGAATATATTGCTACCTTCCATTCCTCGATGTTGCTAGTGCCGCACGCCTTCCTCTCATGAAAGTCGGTGTGTCCTACCCGAGGCAGGGCATCCTTTTATTTGAATACGACTCGTTCTTTCAAAAAATGGCATGTGACGTCATCATCGGTCACCGTCAGGACGTGTAATGAATTTGAATTTTTTTTTTTTGTTCCAAACACACCCCGATGAAGAAACCCATTGCACTCAGAACGGACCCTAATTACCTTGTCCGTTGTAATTATTACGGATCGGGCAGTCTTAAAAAAGGCCACTCGACAGGAGTTCAGAGCGTCACATAGTGTGTTAGGTGGCTGCCATATCTGAAGGGATATATCAATGCAGATTTTTCACAGTTTTAATGTAAAGAAAATAATGATTTTATTAAAGGCACGGAGGCTAATATTATGCATCATCCTTTATTACCACCCAAACACAGCAGCAATATTACAATACAGCATCAGAATATAGCAAAACATTCTAGAACTTCGAACATGCATAAATCCCAAGAACAGGCAGCCATCTTCCTCTTTGTAGCTCCGAAAATAATATGTCCTAAATTTCTCACAACATCTTCTTTCTTCCTTGAACTTTTAACTCTTCTGACTTCTTTTCCTTTTAGCTTGGAATCTTCTTCCGACTTCCTTACCAACTTTAACCTAAAAAACAAATAATGAATCAGTAGTAGGGTGGGTACAGCGGAGGGATAATATTTGCCTCTGTGCCTTTAATAAAATCATGATTTTCTTTACATTAAAACTGTGGAAAATCTGCATTTTATGTCAAAGGCCCAGGGGCCAACATTATGCATGTTCAAAGTTCATCCAACACTTTTCCCAAAACATTTTCCACAGGCTTAAAGTAAAACTTTCTAAAAGTTGAACAATTGGACCAATCAGCAGCCTTCAAAATACCACTCAAACTGAATCCTTTCATAAAAGCTTTATGAGCCATAGCTCCTCTTGCTGAATGTGATCCAAAGACAGTAATATCTACCCCTGCCTTGAACATCATATTTCTTATCCATCTTGCCAAAGTAGGAGTAGAAACTGCTTTATATGGTTTAACATAGGAAATTAATACCTGTTTACAATTTCCTTCTCTCAAACAAATAGTCCCCTTTTCATATTCCTTCAAACACTTAACCACACGTAAAACACTCTCACCCTCTAAATATGGATAAAATATTGTCTTAGACGTAGTCTTTGACCTTCTTCTTAATTCAAAACAAACTTCTTCAGGTTGATAAAACCTAGAAAAACCTCCAAAGCTCTAATATCTGATACCCTTCTAAAAGAATCCAGACACAAGAACATAGCCACTTTCCACGTCAAAAGTTTTAAATCCAGACCTGAATTCGCTCCCCAACTCTCAATCTCCTTTAACACCAAAGAAACATCCCAGAGAGAATCATATTTCGCCTTTGGAGGAAAAAACACTCTTACACTCTTAACCAATCTATTAATCAATACATGCTGACCAACCGGAATCCCATCCACCAAAACATGCCCTGCTAAAATCGCAGACCTATTTAAATTTGCAGAATTATATGCTAAACCACTACTAAATAAACCTGACAAGTAATTTGCAACCTCTACCACAGGTGGCAAAATGGGATCCAAACCGCTCTCAACACACCAACCATTCCATCTTCTCCAAGCCGAACAATATAACTTAGATTTTCCCCTACACCATGACTTAGACATAAGTTCCTCAGCCTCCTCTGATAATCCTTGCATTTGCCATATTCTCCTGAAATCTACCAAGCCATCAACCTTCACTGCCCTGAAACCACTAGATCGTGAGCGTTTCCTTGAACATCCACCAAAATCTCCCTGCATTTCAGTAGGATTACCGGATCCTCTATCGACAGATTCATTATATCTGGAAACCAAACCTGTGCCTTCCAATAAGGTGTTATCAGGATTAACTCTACTTGCTCTCTCCTGACTTTGTTCAAAACTCTCTGAATCATTGAAAAAGGGGGAAATGCATAATTCCTTCCTTCCTTCCAACTCTGAAAAAATGCATCCATTCCCTTCGCCTCTGGATCCGACCTCCAGCTGTAAAACTCCTTCAACTGTTTGTTCAACCTGTCCGCAAACAGATCCACTCTCAAAGGACCCCACATTTCCTCCAAACTCACAAAAACTTCCCTCTGTAATTTCCAATTGCTCGCATCTCTCAGTTACCTTGAATACCAATCCGCTTCTACGTTGTTCAACCCTGGAATGTACTGTGCTTGAACCATAATCTCCCTTTCCAAACAAAACTTCCAAAACTCCTTTGCTAATTCCGCCAACCCCTTTGATCGAGGACCACCCATTTTTTTCCCATAACGAACTGCTGATAAATTGTCCATTTTTAGAAGCACACAACATCGCACTTTGTCCTTCACAAAACTCTTTATTGCAAAGGAACCCGCTAGTAACTCCAAACAATTTATGTGTAAATGACTTTCCTCTTTTGACCACTGTACCCCTGTTGCAACCTCTCCACATTTCGCTCCCCATCCAAACAGACTCGCATCCGATTCTATTTCCATTTCTGGCATCATCCCAAATATGTCCAGGCTTCCAAGCTCATCAACCAATAATCCAACTCTTCCTGAGATTCCTGATTCATCATCACCTTCTGGGAATACCTCACATCCTTCCTTAAATAATGTGCTTTCAACCTCTGTAACGCACGATAATGCAGAGGAGCTGGACAAATTGCGTGAATTGATTAAGACAGAAGACCCAGTAAACGAGCCAACTGCCTCAAGGTAATCCATTCTGCAGATCTCACTCTCTTCACCTCTTTCCTGATCTTCCTTCGTTTCTCCATAGGCAACTTCAACACACTATTGTGCTGTTACATAGAATACATGCTTGCATATAAATACAGTTATATTTGTACTCTTACCTAGCTCTCCCTATCCTAGTGTGCCTAGGGTGGGTGAAACTGTAAAAATCCCTGTAGGGTGAACCAACTCTGCACTTGCCTGCGGGTATGATTCACCTGGAGCCCATCTTGGTGTAGAGCTGGGCACATCCTTCTCCGGAGGTAAACAAGATTCAGTTGGGCTGAAAATCCAGCATGTGGTGGCCTCAACAGTGCCAGCAAATGCTAGTCTAACTAATCAAAGGAGTGATGTTGTTTATATAATCAACGTCACCTATTTTGCCATGCCAAAGTCCCAGTCAGACAGTCATTGTTGACTCTATCCAGACAAAGCTGTCGCCGAGCGAACAATAACAAACATCAACATTTTGCACAGTGAACTTTAGCTTTCATATCGAATGTTCAAGACTCTGATTATATGCCTATGAAAAAATGGAAATGTAAGCAAAAGTAATTTCAGAGTATATTATTCATACAGGCACGCCAGCAGATGTGTGTTAAGTGTCAATGTTCAAGAAAAGATGTCAACCTTAAAAAGTCTAATATTACCACATCATACTCTCAATGACTCGCTCCTGAGCTGTGGATGAAAGATTTTCTATTGTTCTAAATGTGACTACTCATCCACAATTACCATCAGATAATGTCCTTTATCGATTAGACCAAACAAATTGTTGGCTATTCTCTCCCATGAATGCTTCAGGAGTTCTGACATGCTAAAGGTTTATCGAGTAATATTAGTAGAAAGGCAGTTACATAGATGACAGGCCTTGGGTTCCTTTTCAACCATCTCATCTAAAGATAGAGACCAAACTCAATCTCAGAGAGCTCTTTTGGGGGATGTATGACGGTACAACGCATACCGTCACAACGCATCCCTTTACACCGCATCCCTTACAACGCAAGTCGTTACCAGAACTTGCGTTGGGGGCGCGGATTTCAAATAGTATAATTTACTATTCTAACACCAGTCCCCGTGGACCCTAGGGAAGGTGTTGGGATAGTAAATTTACTATTTTTAATCCTTTAGCGCCTTCAGTGCAAGTCGTGGTAACGACTTGCGTTGTAACAGCCGCATGGTAAAGGTACCGCGTGGTAAAAACTTTGCGGTAAAGGATGTTTACCTCTTTTGGGTGCATCAATATATCACGATACCCTTCCTGAAGTACTTAAATTATTTTATGTCACAGAGTCTCTGAAATCAGGACTCTCAATCTTTGCAGTATAACCCCTACTTGAGTTGGTAAACAGTCAAAATATCGAGTTTTTAATTTCGACCTACACTTATATCGAGTTGCTAATATCGATGGGACAGAATATCGATGTCCAGAATATCGATGGCCAGAATATCGACCCTAAGGTAAGTAATATCGAAATTACTAATATCGATAGCATATATATCGATGTAAGTAATTTCGATTTACTAATATGTGTTAGAAATATAAGTTAAGTATTTAAATTAATTGTTATAATATGTTTTTAATATGTTTTTATAATTTAAAAATATATAAGAGTAAATAATATGTTTTACTACCACAGCGGGTTGTGGGTTTATAGGGGAATAGGGTGGGAAGTAATTTATTTGTAATTAAATAATTAATTTTTCAATGATTAATTTATTTTGCAATTAAATATTAATTGGCAATGATTTATTTTAATTGATTAATTGATTAATTAATTGATAATTTATGTGTATTTTTAACTAAATTATATGTTTTACTACTGGAGCGGGTTGTGGGTTTATAGGGGAATAGGGTGGGAAGTAATTTATTTGTAATATTAATTAATTTTGGGTCAAGGGGTATTTTTAGGGTTCAGGGTCAGTTTTCAGTTTATGGGTAAAGGGGTATTTTTAGGGTTCAGGGTCAGTTTTCAGTTTTTGGGTAAAGGGGTATTTTTAGGGTTCAGGGTCAGTTTTCAGTTTATGGGTAAAGGGGTATTTTTAGGGTTCAGGGTCAGTTTTCAGTTTTTGGGTAAAGGGGTATTTTTAGGGTTCAGGGTCAGTTTTCAGTTTATGGGTAAAGGGGTATTTTTAGGGTTCAGGGTCAGTTTTAGGTTTTTGGGTAAAGGGGTATTTTTAGGGTTCAGGGTCAGTTTTCAGTTTTTGGGTAAAGGGGTATTTTTAGGGTTCATGGTCAGTTTTCAGTTTTTGGGTAAAGGGGTATTTTTAGGGTTCAGGGTCAGTTTTCAGTTTTTGGGTAAAGGGGTATTTTTAGGGTTCAGGGTCAGTTTTCAGTATTTGGGTAAAGGGGTATTTTTAGGGTTCAGGGTCAGTTTTCAGTTTTTGGGTAAAGGGGTATTTTTAGGGTTCAGGGTCAGTTTTCAGTTTATGGGTAAAGGGGTATTTTTAGGGTTCAGGGTCAGTTTTAGGTTTTTGGGTAAAGGGGTATTTTTAGGGTTCAGGGTCAGTTTTCAGTTTTTGGGTAAAGGGGTATTTTTAGGGTTCATGGTCAGTTTTCAGTTTTTGGGTAAAGGGGTATTTTTAGGGTTCAGGGTCAGTTTTCAGTTTTTGGGTAAAGGGGTATTTTTAGGGTTCAGGGTCAGTTTTCAGTATTTGGGTAAAGGGGTATTTTTAGGGTTCAGGGTCAGTTTTCAGTTTTTGGGTAAAGGGGTATTTTTAGGGTTCAGGGTCAGTTTTCAGTTTTTGGGTAAAGGGGTATTTTTAGGGTTCAGGGTCAGTTTTCAGTTTATGGGTAAAGGGGTATTTTTAGGGTTCAGGGTCAGTTTTAGGTTTTTGGGTAAAGGGGTATTTTTAGTGTTCAGGGTCAGTTTTCCCTACTGTTGCACCCACTGGAGTGGGAATAGTAATTATTGTTAAGTAATTATATATTATATATGATTTTTTATTTTTTATTAAATATGTATTATTATTTTTTTTAACAATTATTACATATATTTAAATATGTTTAAGTAATTATTATGTATTATTTACAGTTTTTTTATGTTATTTTAAATTAAAAAAAAATCGATATATTTAACAACGATATTTTTTACATCGATATTAAATTTTCGATATTTTGGTACTTATCATGTTGTACATAGGGCGTCGATATTTTTGCTATCGATATAATTACGCCGATATTTGTGTAGGTCGAAATTCTGTCTGTCGAAATTCTGTCATAGATCCCTTGAGTTATGTACAATTCACCTTTAACTATTTAGTATTTTTGATATTCACTATTACTGGTGAGAGGTTGAATGTGTTGGTTCCATGACTGATATGTAATTATATATTACAACTTCACCATATCACTATCATGGCAGTGATGATCTGGGCTAACAATATAGCAGTTGGTATATTTAATTTATAATGAAATTAATGTAGGCTTCTGCTGTGTTGGATGGAGTACCCTGAACTTGTATAGCCACTCTGGAAAAGTAGTCAGCAGGGTTTTTATCCTTCCCTGGATACTGCACAATAGTATAATTGCAATCTTGTAAATATAGTCCCCACTGTTCAATGTGAGCAGGCATCCTGACTTTTGGATTGCCAAAAAACGTCAGTAAAGGTTGATGATCAGTTACCAGTGAAGAAAGATTTCCATACAGGAATACATGGAAATGTTCACAAGTCCATACCACAGCTCAACTTGCTTCCTCAGGTTGTGAGTAATTATGTTCTGTCTGGGACAAACTTCTACTGGCATATGTCACAATATGCCTTTGAGCATTATGGTGTCCACTGTGCTGCGCAAGGATAGCACCTAACCCAACTGGGCTGGCATCAACAACAACCTCTGTATGAAGCTTTGGATTGGATTAGGCCATTTCAGCAGCAGTTTAAATGGCTTGTTTGATTTCCTTGAAACTTCTCTCACATACTTGTGACCACTTGCAATAAATCTTTCTTTGTTTACTCTCATAAGGTAGCACTTATAGTAGCAAAGTCTAGTATGTATCTTGAACAGTAACTGGCCATGCAGAGAAATGAGTGTATCATAGTAACATCTTGTGGGGATCAGCATTTGGCTGGGCTGGTACTTTGGCAGGATCAGGTGTCATACTCCCATCTGAAACTATATGGCAAAATAACTAAATTTGTCTTGTGGAACTCAAACTTGTCTGGATTTGAAGCTAACCTGCATCAGTAGGTAAATGACATACTTGTGTGAGAGCTTTATAATGCTTTTTCTGTGTAAATCTGAAAATCAGTGTCACAGCTATAATTGAATGAATTCACAATAGGCTGTATGACATGATGAATGACGACTTGGAAACGTTCTGCAGTCGATGAAACACCAAAATGGAGTCTCTTGAATCGAAACAGACTAACATGTGTATAAAATGTTGTAATATACCTGCAAACTTCTTCGAGTTCCAACTGATGATAACCTTTATTTACATCAAGGTGAGAAAAGACCTCTGCCCCATTTAATTACGTTATCATTTCAGCTATGTGTGGACCTGCATGTCGTTCTCATTCAATGGTCGTGTTTGCTTGACACAAGTCAACACATATATGTACAGCTCATTTACTGTCCTTCTTGGGCGCTACCATTATGGGAGAAACTCATTGCATCGGACCAGTTGAGCACTCAATAATGTCATTCTTAAGTAACAATTCAAGTTCGTTCTCAACAGCTTCTTTTAAATGAAAAGCAATTTTTCTATGTCTCTGAGCAACAGGGTGGACATCTTCAATAATACGCAACATTAATTTTATAGTCTTAAGCCTTCTTAAATCAAGAAACAGTAAAGGGAATTGACTTACTATTCCATGGTGAGTATTCATTTTTGTAATTCACAGAAACTTGTCCAATAATAGCAGCTGTACTGAAACTGAGCAGACAAGCACTTGACGGTATACCTGGAAGCACATCGATGTGTGCTTGCACATTTGATTTTGTAGGTGAATTTCTTGGTTTCTTTTAAATGTAAGCCAAAATCTGACAATATTACCTCATGACAACATCACTTTAACCTTTCTTTTTTCTGTGAATTTCTGAGTTTTTTTTTAAAAGTAAGGTTAAAGCTTATCACCATACACAACTTCAACTTCATTATAACCTTTGTTTTTTTCAGTGAATTTCTGGGGATTTTGATCATAATCCTCCAACACTCCCACTGGGTACAGCTTTCGGATGTGCATGGTAGAGGGTTAGCCACAGGGCCTGACTGAAGGCCGCTTAACCACTCATGGGCAGCCAAACCTCACTGCGCACTGCCTTCATCTCTGTGCATCATCGGTTGGCTGCATGGCCCCTACACAACAGGCTGCAAGGGGTAACACCTACTATGCATACCATTCAACCATGCACAGCAGGGGGTCTGGTGCCGAACTCTATGTGTAGAAGACAGTGGATATTAGTTTTTTGTTTTTCACTTCTTTTTGCTGTTTTCAACTACTGCTTTGTTTGATGCTTAACTACTGTTTCTTGCAATTTTTGGATATTGTTTTTTTTTCTTTACTTTTTTCTTACTTTTTTTATTTTTACGCAAGTCTTTTTTGTAGAGGCTTTTACCTGGTCCTTCTATATATACTCTTCTAGTAACCACCACAGGTCACAGCTTTATGACAGTGTCTGCAGTAAATGCTGAAATTCAGCATGTTGTCATCATTGTCTTGCCTTTCTTATTGCAGCACTCCCTCTGGAGCAGTTGGTTCTCTTTCACTATCACTTGCTTCTTCTGTATCTCTGCATACGATATGCTGTTTCAGTCATCATGCTGGCCAGTTTTCCCTCTGTGGACACTCATTGTTTCGGCAGGTGGAAAGTTAAAAAAACTGCCACACCACTGATTACTTGACTAGCCTTTCCTCATGTGGTCCTACATAAGTGCTTTGGAAAATACTGATATAATCTTCTTCATATGATGTACTTTGCATAGGTCTAATGAATGATGCAGTTGTTGTCTGCTGATCTCCATTTTTACTTGCGGCCATGATGGCTTGGGTTGTGTTTCCTTCAAACTATCTTTGTTAAAGAGCAATCCAGCAATAGTGGTTAGCAAATTCATTATTTGGAGTGGAAAGTAGAGACATTACAAGATTTTGTTTCATGCTTGATCGAAATATGTGATATATCGCATTTGCAATGACACAAAGTAAGACTTCCAGAACCTTCCCATACACAAGTGATAATATGATAGTAACTTCTTCATTCAGAAAACACACTGCAGGGAACATGGTGCTACATACCCGGAGTAGCCACCCATCACGTACTATTTGGAACATGCTGAATGGGGAATTAGTAAGACTAAAAAGAACCTGTAGCTCAGATGAGAAATTCTGTCTAGTCCAAGCCATTATGATGGGATGTTTTTCAGTAATGAGGTTGCCCATTTAAAGCACTTAATAAAGCAGTATCAACGATTAAAATGGTAACAAGGGAGGACCTTTTGAAAAGGGGACCGCAAATACAGAAATGTAGAGAAGACAAGTCCCCATATAAAGATTGCATTAGGATTATTACCACGTATAATCATCTTTGTAGCAATGCAAAGCTATATTTACCAAGCATTGGAAAGTACTCAGCAATGAGAAATGATCAGTGACTTCATTGGACTTGGTCCAAGTATAACATAAAGGAGAAGTAAGAACATCTAGGACCACTTGGTTAAGAGTCATTATCATGGAATACTAGATTAACAAATTGGCTCAAAGATGAACCAAACGTTATTTTGGCTTCTGGTAATTACTAGACATGTGAACACAGTTGTCACAATAATAATTATGATGTGCCATAAAATGGAAAATTACATAATACTGGGAAGTTTGTCACATGCAAAACAGCCTACGTAATAAACTGTAATGAATGTCCCTGGAAAAAGAGCACAGTGTTCCAAGTGAATGAAACATTATTGGAACACATCTGGGTAATTTCTAACCAAAGATCCATAAACATCCAGTGACACCAACATTTTGAAACATGCGTGGGACTGCATGAAACGGACCTTTTATGTTCGAAATATGATAACAGAATTAGCGGTACATTTATCCTGATGAACTATGTTTGCCCTGTAATAGATATTACTTTTGCATGTATATGTCTCCTTAGTTTAGTTTCTTTTCGTTTTTCACTCAGGATCAGTTAGTCTATTTCTGGATCATGGATTAAAGAATAAAATGCTAAAAAATGTTCATGAATTATTGTTGAATCTATGTTTTGGATGATTTAAGACACAGTTGTGAATCGACTATTGGCTTAGTTGATGACATTCGATTATGGCATCATTTATTGTTCATTTCATGCTAGGGTTGATTCATGTTAAAAGTTGTTTCAATTAAGGGTCCTCCACCCCTTTTCTATCTAGTTGATATTAATGTAATATGAATTGTAATGATATATATTCGTACTGTGAACTGCAAATGAAGAAAGACTTTCTGCCAGAATATTTTTTTATTTTTACTGGTTGCATTATGTTTATCATGTAAGAAAAGATGGTTCCTATCCATGAACAAGGCTAGGCATGCTGAGCTAAAACATATTATGTTCATAGCCCGAAATAATCTGCACTTTATTAACCACCAAAACCTGTCTCTAGGTGCTTTTCTGATGTATAGCTTGAAGTAGTAACCGTATAAGTGGGATTTATTATTATACATAACAAAGCCATTAACATACTGAATATTCTATTATACTCATGATACAATCACATATTATTTGTAGAGTAAAACAAGTACATGCATAAATTGTTATGTACAGATTAATAAAAAGTACATTATTTTTAACATATTGTCAAAATATAAAGGAATGAAATAGGTTTCTTCAGATGATGCGTAGAGAGAAATTCTTCTAGTCAAGAGAGTTTAGACAGGCATGTCAGGGACAGTGACCATTGGAAGCGCCGGAGGGACGCGGCATGAGGGGCTTAAGATACACTGAGCCACTGGTGGACACGTGATCACGTGACACGGGGTCCCCTGTATGAATGCTGGTACGCTCTGATTTGGCAAGAATAAGGTCCGACATAAATATAAGTGTGAAGACTAAGAACTGAGAACCCCAGATTGCCCTGATGAAATTGCTGAAAGTGGAGCAATGAAACATGTCAGCACTATCTGAATATGGATGTTATATTAATACCCATTTTTAATTTGGGAGGCTTGCAGCACCAGAATAAAGACAGAGAGCTAGCAACCCTCACCATATAATTTTTAAATTTTGGTTGAACTTAACACATTAGTTTATTTTTCTTTGCGGTTCTAGGTGCATTAGTACACGATTTACAAGAGCGCACATTGGTATTGGTTATTTCTTTCACATACCACTATTAATATTTATACACTTGGTCATTTCTTACACACTATATACAGAGAGAGTGACCGATGATGAGAAGTGGGTATACTGGCAATTGTTAACCAGGAGCCCACTCGGGAGTAAAAACCGTGAGACACTCTCTGTTTTCACACATTTTTTGTGGTTTTGCAGACCTGTGTCTGTTTTTCTTTCTTAAACCTACATCCTTGACCCATGAGATTAGTGTTACCTAACACACTTGAAGGATCTAGATGGTATATCAGATCCCCTATGATGGTCATAAAGCTTTGATGTATTGTTAAGTAGGTAAGGCGTGTTTTGTTTACAGTCGTTTGAGTGGGGGGCGGCCTTACCTCTTTCCCCCTACACTCCTATTGATTGATTGACAGCGACAAAGAGACCAACAAATCAGTCCTCTGACATTATAACAATTACCTGAAAGCCACAAAGCATGCAGCCCTTATAGAGCAGTTAAAGAAATTTAAAAGAGCACAAAATGTGTCTTCATCGTAGTGACGTAAATATATAATTTACTCTCTTAATTTCTATGCAGGTAAGTACTTAATCAATAATAACTCAATCGGAAAGAAAGAAACCAGAGTCCGTGGTGTTAGAGTTTCTAAGGGGTTTTATTCCTCAAAAAGGAATGGTCATGACCAAGATATCATGTTCTTCCCACCACTGGGGTGGAAGAAGGGATAGTAAGAGCGCGCTACATTTTATTGACAGTACATAGCTTATATACTTAATTCATGTCATAAGAAAAATGGTATAGTAGGCGTAACAGCTGAGAGAAGACAAGATAACAGTATACACGTGTTACTAGTACGTAATCAGAAGGCGTGGACTAGGCGTGAACTGGAGGTGTGTGCTAGAAAACGTCACAGATGGGTGTCACAAAGGGGTGGCACTAACAGAAATGTTGCAATGTCAGCAGAAATCGGAGGCTTGGATGCGCGCGCAGCTGCATGACGTGTGATTGACGTGGAACTGGAGGGTGCAGGGACTTGACATTTACACTAACGGAAAGAGACAGAAGTCTGGCATGTCAGATCAACTTGTACTTCTATCATATCTGATATCTGATGTTTGGGAACCATATTATCTGGACGGAAAGGTCTCTAGGGCAGAAGCTATTCTATACTGACTGTGAATGCGTGTATATGCGCCTGAGTGTCTGCATGAGAAGCGTGGGGGCACGGGGCCTTCCATGGAAGCATGGTAACAGAAGCTATGAATTACTTGCCCTGAGACAGGTCGGCCCTTTGGCTCTGCAGCTGGGGAGGATGTTTACTGAAGCTAGTAGGCAGGAATGTATTTTCGAGGAGCGGAACAGATAACTCGAAGGTTATAGTCAGTCTTGGCAGAAAGCAGGCTGAGCTGAGCGCGAGGGGCCGCGCTGGAAGTAAGTCAGAGTTCACGGGTACAGAGGCAGCCTGGGCTGAGGCTGTCAGAGTCAGAAGCCAGAAAAGAGGCTCGATGGCAGGAATTCAGGGCCTACTCCGCTAGAGCAGGAAAACATGTAAAGTACACTACAAAAAGACGGTGGCATAGCATACTTAGGAACGGACTATTCAACCCATTCAGGGTGGATCTGAAAGAGGACATATTAACGTTGGACGCAAATGTATTTGCGTCTTCATAGCTGACACAGGAGGGAAGTTACATGCACTTTAAGCTGGTACATGGAGTCGGTGGGGTACGCGCTAGGGAACACAACTTGACCATAAAATTTATATTTCCTCAGTAGAAGAATTCACCACATGAGTAGCCAGCTCCTCCACCATCTCTCCCTCTCATGATGTCTGCTGCCAGCTCACTTTTTTTCCATGGCAAGAATAATGCTATCTATAACTTCTTCGAATTCCAACCTAGCCCTCCTGTTCCAATAGCCCTCCTCAGGGACAACAGCAGCTTTCAATATGGCCTGGTCATTACTTAAGCCCCCTTTTCAAGTAGACCCAACAAAGCTATGAGGATGGCCACCATTTCCCTCCCCTTAGTCCAATTATTGTGACAAAACCAGGTTTTTGGAGTGGGGGTGTGATCCCCGGCTGTATTTATTACAGTATTATAAAACATTTGTTATTAACTTTTATGTACAAAATTACACAGAAAGTACAGATACATTGATCTCTAGAGCCTACGACAAGGTCAGTGACAGGCAGCCACCAGATCCCCAGTAAACTACAAATACTCTACTAGAGTAAAGGTTGCACAGGGGGTACAGCTTATCAGACAGAGAATTTCCCCCGCGCCCCCCCTACACCCCAAGCCTTAAACTCCATCATGGGGCTGCAGACTTCTGTATACTGGCGCCCTGATGTGCATGCGCGTGCGGGGGTGGCCACAGTCCCATTGGGAAGAAATGACTCCCCTGGCACCCGCACCCCGACAGCCTACTTACCAGCTGTCACTGCCCCTGGAGTTACATGGTGCGGACCACTAAAGACCGAACACTATGGTTACCAATCATGACCTAACCTCCTGACCGGGGACACCTTACTAAACATGACAATATTTAACCTTTACTCACATTCTAATTACCACATACTTCTATAAATTAAATTTCCTGAAATACCTGTAACGGGAAAAAACTTCAAGCAACAACACAGATACATCAATGGCATACCCAAACCAAAAACCTGCCTTAAGGGATGGTGGGTGGGGAAAAAGAAGATTACTGGCCACTGCAGGCCCGGTATTCCTATCATGTGGGGGAGCAAGGAACAAGAGACTGTTCTGCTCCCCACTGCCCCTCTTAAAGGGTGAGCCCCAGGCAGGCTGGTCTAGAACGGTCAGCCTGGTCGTCGGTTCAACGTTGAACCGGAAGCACTTCCGTTTAAAAATCTAACTTAACCTCAAAATAGGTCACGCTGGGGGTGGGAGCGCCGCGTCATCAACTGGCGCTGTGACCCCTCTTTCCCTGGGGTCTGGTGCGACTGCCATAATGGCAGCGCGGGCTATTCTAGCCCTCTGCCTTGCCCATATGGCCTGGTACTTACTTAAGCCCCCTTCTCAAGTGGACCCAACAAAGCTATGAGGATGGCCACCATTTCCCTCTCCTTAGTCCAATAATTGTGAAAACACCAGGGGGCATATTATCATGGGGTTTTATCTCCGCTTTTTTGCCTTTAAAAGCCAAGAAAGCGGAGATAAAATTATCTCCCTATTACCTAGCTGTCGCTAACACCAGTTAGCGACAGCTAGTAGGAGATAGCGACCATCATGGACCCCACTTTGCATGTCAGTGATATTTATCACTAATGACATGCAAAGTGGGCATGCCAAGATGTTAGAGACTGGAAACAGTCGCTAACATCGCTATCTCCTATTACCAACTTATGGAGATATTCGCGCTAAACACGAATATCTCCAAAAGCTAACACCTGCCCTGAGCAGTTCTTAGCCATGTTATCCAATGGGAGGTGGATAACATGGCTAAGAAAATCGCTGACTTTTTAGCGATATTCATGCATTGCGGCCGATTTTTATCGCATTTGCAATAAACCTTGGTAATACCAAGGTTTATCTGCGATAAAAATCGCCGCAGCTCAGCAGTAAAATTTTGTCTCTAACCAAGCAATAGCGATAATTATCGCTATTGCTTGGTAATATGCCCCCAGTTTTTTTGGATTGAGGGGGTGTGACCCCCGGCCGTATTTATTACAGTATTAAAAAACATTTATTATTAACTTTTATGTACAAAAATCACGCAGAAAGTACAGACACATTGATAGACAAAAATGCTGTCATGTGGCTAACCTTAACAAATTCTAATGCACAAAACACTCCTACCGTAAATCTAATAATGCATATATTCACTTTCTGCGTGTTCCCTCTAGAGCCTACGTCAAGGTCAATGACTGGCAGCCCCCAAATCCCCAGTAAACTATAAATATTCTACTGGAGTAAAGGTTGCGCAGGGGGTACAGCTTATCGGACAGAGAATTTCCCCCCGGCCCCCCCTACGCCCTGAGCCTTAAACTCTATCATGGGGCTGCAGACTTCTGCACACTGGCACCATGGTGCGCATGCGCAAGCGGGGGTGGCCACAGGCCCACTGGGAAGAAATGATTTCCCCGGTCCCGCACCCTGACAGCCTACTTACCAGCTAGCACTGCCCCTGGAGTTACATGGTGCTGACCACTAAGGACTGAAGACTATGGCTACAAATCATGACCTTACCACAGCAGGCCAGCGTAGTTGCCTGACTATGTGGCCTCCCCCTTAGCCCTCTAGGAAGGTCATGTACTGCGTCCGATCATACTCTCCACCCAGGCTAAGTGTCTTCCATAAAGGCCTGATTTCCTCTTTATCAGAGGTGAACCCCGTCCTGCAGAAAAAACTGATCCCCCCTGATGTACCTATGCCCTATTGAACTCAATTTTGGGGTCCTGAATAGCTTATAGAACTTGTTGTTGATCTGCTTTACTGCATGATTCAACGCCCGCACTGACTCCCCACCTCTCCACTGAAACCTAGGGATCATGTGGGACCAGACGATCATTGACTCTGGGCACCTCTTTGACAACTGCCCTACCTCGGTGAGCAGTTCCTCCACTAGTACCCTCCTCCCTAGCCCAGCCAAGTTGTTACTTACTTGGTGTAAGATCCAGATTGCTGGTGGCTTGTCTGTCATTTTCCCTGTTAACCCAGTGTCCTCGTCATCTCGTGGTTGGGGGCTTATGCAGATATCTCCCATGAGCCACAGTTTGAAGAAACTGCAATTAAACGTGGAAAATACGATAGGTAAGTGCATTGTCACTATCATGCATGCAAAAACATACCCAACTGTACGTAGTACCCTGTAACAATGTACTAATGTCACCTCCCTCTGAGTCACAAGGTGAAGGAAATTGCTCATGGCATGACAAATCTCAACAAAACACTCTAAAGCATGTGCAGCCGCAAATATCTCTAATAACAGTGAGAGGACCACCTACTGATCCTTTGACTTGGTCTTCCCTCAGCCCCCTGGCCACTGCTTCCGTGGCTGCCCCTATCCTAAACAAGTGGGTCCCAAAATTAGCTGATTACTGCTTCTGTGGCTGCCCCTATCCTGAACGAGTGGGTCCCAAAATTAGCTGAATCCAGCCCAGCGTCTTGCATGGCCAGAACCGTGACTCTCTTGAACTGAAATATAGTGAGTGGTGCCCCATCCCTATGTATCAGAAGAGGCCCACCCATGACCAGCGCCCATTGTGCCATAAAGGCTTCCAGTCTAGCAAAGGGGCAGCATGTATGATTCGCTGCCCTGTGTAGCACTATGCTCTTCCCCCTGGCTACATGATCAGTTTTGGACCTGTGTATGGAAATCAGCATGGAGTCCCTGCCTAGGCTTACCCTTCGACCTGCAGGACACCCTGCCAATCACTTTTGTTCTTTGGCACAAATTCTCTGATCCTAAAGGAATCATACAATGAGAGGCAGAATGCTGCTTGAAACAATGCCACCTCACTTGCGGATTCACAAACCCGCGGCAGAGCTACCATTAGACTAGCTAACGTTTCCAGCCCTACTGGTCTGGGAACATCGGGCTGGCCCCCCTGCAAGCGTTGCCAGCCTTTCAAGGCTTGGCACACCACAAAAATCCTAGTGGGATCACCCACCCGTTTTACTTTAGCAAAAAATTATATTGCTGTGATATGTTGCCTGGCCCCAGCTACAGTGCGCCCCTGCTCCCTCATGAAGGCAAGATATGCTACTATTGACCTAGGATCATGCCATTTTTGTTCCCAAGTTTCCCCCAAGAAATGCCAAAAAGACCCAAGCGCCCCTTCGTAAGTACTCCTGGTTCTGGGTGCTAGGCTAGCTAACACGAGGTTCGATAATTGGGGGCACCACGCTGCCAGAGCTGTTCTGGGAAAGTGTTGGGTGGACCGCTGCCTCTGGGACGTGTGACCTGAAAGCCTGCATTTTAAAACAAGACAATGCGTTAACTGCATGATTCAATACACCTGGCACGTGCTTGGCTTTCAAAAGTACATTCAGTTTCGTACATTGTAAAACACACTCTTTCAACAAAGGCAGCATCATATTGATTGATTGATTGATGCTTTATTTCGATATGCACATATCATAAAAGCAGTACAAAAGATAAAAACAGCATGTCGAAAAAAGTAAGACTGTACATTTAGTAAAAGGATAAAACACATTAGGTCAGCATAAATTAGATAAAAAGAGAATTAAATTGATATGGACAGTCTTCTAATTCTAATCAACCAAGCCCATTTTAAAAACTTAGCGACAGCACAAACAATAGGAGGGGCTGTGTTAGTTAAGAGGATCCGGAGTGCAACGGAGTGCTGACGAGTACCCAGTTCTCTGCAGATGGGACCGAGCCAACGTGATCTGGGGCGACCGTAGTCCGGGCATTCAAAAAGAAAATGTGGCACCGTCTCTGGCTTGTCTTGACAAAGAGCACAGTAGCATGATGTAGACTGGGATTTATTCCACCTCGAGCAGAAGTCGGCCAAGGGTAGGGTTCCTAACCGAAATTTAATGTACAGGGACCTATCCATAGCCACTGATATAATGTCCATGTACGGCTCATACATGACAGCGTCTTTTAACAGCAGAAAAGCTGCGGTGGTTTTGCAGTGCTGCTGGCTTCTCAAGCGCTTCGTACAGACCCACTCCCAGAAAAGTTTTTTTAAGGTCTCCTTTGGAGGAGCGGAGTGGCTATGCCAGCATGAGTCCAGGCCTAGGTCCCCTAAAAGTTGTTTTATATCCTTCAGCCATTTGATGCTGCGCCAACCGTCCGAATGCATCACCTCCGCCAGACCATTGGCATAGGATTTTAGCTCCGGGACCCTCCACAGACGTGCCCAAAGCAAAAGGGGTCGAAGCCGAGCCTGGTCCCTTATGGCTTTGCAGCCAGTGTCCATGAGCACTGGGATGGTCGGGCTACTCGATGGAATGGCAAGGAGATCCTTAATGAATTTATTTTCAGCCTTGCTCAGTGAGTCGACTTTGCCCGAACCCCACAGTTCCGCTCCATAGAGTGACGCAGGGACCGCACGTGCTTTATATATCTCAAGTAGAGGGGCAACACAATGTTTTGAAGAGTTGTTAAACTCCTTAAGAATGGCGCCACCCACCCTTTTGTGGGCCAATGTCATTTTATCAATGTGGGCGGTCCAGCTCATCACATCGTTCAGTCGGATTCCCAGATAATCAAATTCTGCCACTCTTTCTAGGGGTATAGAGTTCAGGATGGGAGGGCGGCCAAGTTTGCGAGGTGGATGTATAACTAGGTACTTAGTCTTATCTACATTGATAACAAGGCCCTTGGTGGTACAGAAGTCCTGAAAGCGGTTCAGCAGTGTCTGGAGACCTTGGGGGGTTTTAGAGATGAGGAGGGTGTCGTCGGCGAACAGCAAGGTTGGAATTTTTACACCTCCCAGGGTGGGAGCGTCTGCTGGTTCGACCAATAGGTGATCTACCACCCCGTTAATGTAGAGGGAGAATAAGGTAGGGGCCAGAACGCAACCCTGCCTTACTCCCCTCTCTACCCTGATCTTGTCGGTCTTTTCCCCATTCAACCCCCATCTGACCTGGGCATAGGTGTTGGTGTGCAGGTTAATAAGGAGGTTTAATATGTACGGGGGCATCCCTAAACCATAAAGGACCCTCCAGAGTTCCTCCCTAGGTACCAGGTCAAAGGCAGTCTTGAGGTCAATAAAGGCCAAATAAAGACTGCCTTTGGCCAGCACCACCACCTTCCAGTATACTAGCAAGAGCCTGAAGACCTGTTCGATGGTTCCTGTACCTGAACGGAACCCGGCTTGCATATCGGACAGGATGTGATTATCGTCCACCCATTGGGAGATCCTCCCCAAAATAGCTTTCCCCGCCAATTTCTGGCTAGAGTCTATTAGGCTTATAGGCCTATAGTTCCCGGGTGAATCCCGACTGCCCTTTTTATAGATGGGGACCACCTCCGCACCTCTCCAGGAGTCTGGCACAGGGCCTCCCCCAATGATTGCGTTCAGGAGTGCAGTGATTAGTACCCCCCATTCTTCCGGATAAGCGCGGAGGATATCGCCTGGTAGGCCATCCGGACCAGCTGCTTTCAATGGAACCAGGGTTTTAATCTGCTTTGTTACGTCCAAGACAGAGAAAAGTTCCAGGTCACGATCTAGGGTAAAGGGTGGGAGGTTAAAAGAATCGCTTAGTGGGCCTTCAACAGCAGAGTAAAGTTTTTGGAAGTGAGAGAACCAGGTCTGGGCATTAATGGTACAGGTCCTCCGGGTGTCGTCAGGACGGTTCCTTTTGCCCACCAAGTCCCAGAAACCTTTGGCATCTTTCCCACGACTGGCAGCCAGGAGGTCCTGCCAGAAATTTTCCTCCCACTCCCTCCTCGCATTTTTTTGGCAGAGTGCATAGTATCTTCTTGCCTCCCTAGCCTTGGATGGTAGTTTGGACTTGACTGCCTCAATAAGAAGTGACTTCGCCTCCCTACACTTCTGATTGTACCAGCCCTGTCCCGATCGTGAACCTTGTTTCCCTCTGCTCGAATTAGCTGGGATTACAAAGAGGTCACTAATAGCCTTAGTTATGACACAGAACCTAGGTTCCACCTCCATCAGCCCTTCGTCTTGGTGGTCGAGATTGACTAGGGCTGAGGCAAGGAGCTGCCTGATGGCAGAAGTTTTCTCCTCTGAAAGTGCCAACTTCGCCCACTTTAGCCGTCGTCCACAGTTTGTGACCACTGACAGGTCCGGGGCGGGGTTACTAGGAAATCTACTCGCGGTGATGTTAAGACACCTGTAGGATAGGGTGAGGGACAGGAGATTGTGGTCACTCTCTACCGATGGTACAATCACCATGTCCTCCACCATGCTCCACAGGTGTCTGTCAAGGAGAAAATAGTCAATCCGTGACATGTGCCCTGGCCTGTTGTAGGTGTGGGCCCCTGCTTTGTCGGACCTTGTCCTGCCATTAGCAGCCCTGAGACCAAACTCCATAGCTAATGAGTTGATCTGGAGGGCCACTTCTGTCCACTTTTTAATATGACTAAGCTCGAGGGGCGGAATCCCCCACCCACTATCATGTTCCTCTTGGTCTGTTAGGATTTCTAGATCCAGAGGCTCGAAAGTGCAGTTCAGGTCACCCGCCAACAAGGTACAGGACCTGTGGGAAGATAAGCGGAGCTGAGCCTCCAGACAAGCTATTACTGAGGATTCTCTACCCCCCTTTGTGCCTCTGGCGTAGATGTTAAAAATATTTAAGATGACTCGGCCCTGGGAATTTCTCAGCAATATATTAAGGAGATCCGGGCAATTAGTGTCCCGCTCCACCACCCTGCAATTAAGATTTGAAGCCACCCAGATAAGTAGGCCACCCGAAGGGCGGCCCCTACCAGTTGCACTATGTACTGCCGGCAGAAAGTGGGTGGAATATCCCGCCTTGTGTAGGGGCACCCGACTCCAGGTTTCCTGGAACAGGCAAATGGAGTATTGCTCCACAAGCTCGTTCCAGTCCGGCAGTGCTAGCTTCCTCTCGAGGCCCGCCACATTCCAGCTGAAAACCCTAACCGGGGGGTCCGTCACAGCCGTAATGCGACAATCTTCAACAGGGAGCGGTGTGTCCAAAACACCCACACCAGGGAGGCTAGCCAGCAGGTTAAAAGGTGCCCCGATCTCCCCTTGCTCTTCTACAAACTCGGCTGTAGCCTCAATTTGCGATGGGGACGAGGGGCTATTTGTTTTAGGGTAGGGTATTGGCTCAACAGCAGGGCTCGGAGCCACAGGGACCTCCCCGGAGTCATCCCAGAGTCAGCAACCCCAGGATCCCCAGTTCGGTATCAGTGGAGCCTGAAACGGCCGCTGTGGGAAGACTCTCGGGGGAGAGTGGCCGTGAACGGTATTCTCCACAGGAAATTGGCCCCCAAAACTGCTGACGTGGGTGGGTTGCCCAAGGTGAATGGAAGGAGAGATCATAATGGGACGAGGGTAAAAGAATGTTAAGTCGACTACGTCGATACCCGTTCCCACCGTGGATTGTCCTTGGGAGCATATCAGATGGGCAACCCTAACATCTTGGAAGTTTATCACCACACAATCCCCTTCGAGAGATTTTTTCCCGTTTCCAATCCATCCCACCCTGCGTACACCAAGAATTATGCCATCCACTCCCGAAGGCAAGGGCCTGTATGTTCTCAGCCAGTGGATGACCTTATTCTTAAGTGCCTGATGGTTTTCCTGCTGGGTACTCCCGATGGGGCGGACTTTGGTGAGGATAACAACATACGGGTGGCACTCGGGGGGGAGGTTAACTGGGGGACACTTTCGTCTGGTATTCTGAGTAGAGCCTGAGGGAGGGGAGTTTATAGGTGGGACAGGAATGGGTATAGCCTTAAGGGTCGATGCTTTGCCACCAGTTGTAACAAGGGAAGCATCCCCAGTTTGCGAAGTTGGGCCCGTTCCTCCCTTCTGATGTTGCCTTAGGCCTTGAGTAGGCGCCAGGGTTGTTACTACTGGGGGAGGGATAGCATGCACTTGGGCAGCGTGGGTGGAGACATTCGGCCTTGTCTGCCTAGGGCCATCCTGAGGGGCAACCGAGACAGTATTCCCGGGAGCTGGTCGCTTGGGTGGCCGCGACGGCTGCTCTCCTGAAGGGGGTGTCTCTGGGACCTCTATCCTAGTGTTCTTATCTATCCTGTCTGTCTTATCCTCACTGAGCTTTGGCTGAAGTTTGAACAGGGTTTTGAGGGAAAAGAAATTATCCCTGGTTGCCTGTTCAAAGCAGTCAAGCCTATCCCCCAACCTCTTAACCTGGTCAGTAAGTGGTACCAAAAGAGACCTGACCAACTTCTCGATCGACTCTAAAGAGGGACCCACGTTGGCTAGGTCAGACGCTGATGGGACCAGCAAGGAAGGCAGCACTGTGTCAGCTACAACTGGAGCGGTAATGGGAATCCCTGAGGCTACAGGACCTACGGCGCCCAAGGGAGTAAAACCCCTCTTGGACGGGCACCTGGCGTGCTTAGTAAACAAAGGAGGACAGCCCTTTCGAATGTTGATTGCCCTTTTCCCCTTCCTTTTGTTGTAGCCCTGGGTAGAACGAGTCTTAGGGGGAGGTTGTGGGTCGAGAGCAAGAGCATCAGGGCAGGGTTGGGGCTGGTTGCCAGGTGGACATGCCATGGAAGACTCGGTGCAGGGCTCCTTAAGCACGGCACAAGGGCTGGTGGGGTGATTACCAGTCTGCGAGCTTTCTGCCCCGTCTGTACCGCCCTCTACCTCGCCCTCTATTGGTGCAATGTAAGAATCCCCAGGTAGGTCCCCAGACAAGCGTGCAAGGGAAGTAGAGTTTTGTGAGGACAACACTGTTGCTGGAGATGTGCTTTTGGAGGAAGGAAAGTCAAGAGAGAGGCGCCTTTCTGATATGGCGAGTTCATTGTCGATGACAGCCGCCACCCTAGTGAGGAACTTGTCCATAGAGCCAAACATAGTGCGCCCAGGGGTACTGTCACCGCCACCCCTCAAGGCCTTACCGGAGCGTGTGGACATACTGTGTTCCGGCCCCACAATGAGGCACCACGAACTTAGATCTGTACGGTGGTTGTTAGGGGGGGTGGCCCAGCCCTGCCGCCTCCTGCCCCGGACGGCCACAGACGGCCCGCCCTCTGCCCGGGCTCCGCCCACGCGCGTCCCGCGACGCGGAGGGAGCGTCTGCTGTTTATAGCGCCACCAGGCGCGAGTCTTCCGTGAGGCAGGAAGTTGCCGCTAAGCTCGCTGGGAGCTGTAGTCTCCAGCCGCTTTGATGGCGCTGATGCGGCGAGACTGCAGCGTTCCCCACCCAGGAGCTGGCGCGGTGTCTGCTGTGGCTGCTGGCGTTGGTGAGGTAAGCTCCTCACTGTTCTTGGTCCCCCGCTCCACCGAGGGAGCGTCTGCTGTTTATAGCGCTACCAGGCGCGAGTCTTCCGTGAGGCAGGAAGTTGCCGCTAAGCTCGCTGGGAGCTGTAGTCTCCAGCCGCTTTGATGGCGCTGATGCGGCGAGACTGCAGCGTTCCCCACCCAGGAGCTGGCGCGGTGTCTGCTGTGGCTGCTGGCGTTGGTGAGGTAAGCTCCTCACTGTTCTTGGTCCCCCGCTCCACCGAGGGAGCGTCTGCTGTTTATAGCGCCACCAGGCGCGAGTCTTCCGTGAGGCAGGAAGTTGCCGCTAAGCTCGCTGGGAGCTGTAGTCTCCAGCCGCTTTGATGGCGCTGATGCGGCGAGACTGCAGCGTTCCCCACCCAGGAGCTGGCGCGGTGTCTGCTGTGGCTGCTGGCGTTGGTGAGGTAAGCTCCTCACTGTTCTTGGTCCCCCGCTCCACCGAGGGAGCGTCTGCTGTTTATAGCGCCACCAGGCGCGAGTCTTCCGTGAGGCAGGAAGTTGCCGCTAAGCTCGCTGGGAGCTGTAGTCTCCAGCCGCTTTGATGGCGCTGATGCGGCGAGACTGCAGCGTTCCCCACCCAGGAGCTGGCGCGGTGTCTGCTGTGGCTGCTGGCGTTGGTGAGGTAAGCTCCTCACTGTTCTTGGTCCCCCGCTCCACCGAGGGAGCGTCTGCTGTTTATAGCGCCACCAGGCGCGAGTCTTCCGTGAGGCAGGAAGTTGCCGCTAAGCTCGCTGGGAGCTGTAGTCTCCAGCCGCTTTGATGGCGCTGATGCGGCGAGACTGCAGCGTTCCCCACCCAGGAGCTGGCGCGGTGTCTGCTGTGGCTGCTGGCGTTGGTGAGGTAAGCTCCTCACTGTTCTTGGTCCCCCCATCATATTACACTTCGCAGTCTGGTTATTGATGCACTTCACCACAGCCATGTTGTCAGACTAGAATATTACAGACTGGTTTCTCAGCTGTTCGGGCCATGCGGACAGCACCACCAGGATGGGAAAGTACTCCAGGAAGCTTATGTTGCCTGTGAGCCCAGAGTCTCTCCACCAACCCTGCCAGCGCTGTGCCACCCACTCTGACCCCAGAATGGCACCGAAACCTTCACTACCTACTGCGTCAGTCATAAGGCCCAACTCCGGG
Organism: Lissotriton vulgaris; assembly: GCF_964263255.1. Classification (NCBI taxonomy): domain Eukaryota; kingdom Metazoa; phylum Chordata; class Amphibia; order Caudata; family Salamandridae; genus Lissotriton; species Lissotriton vulgaris. The sequence goes on along the minus strand of NW_028248573.1, from coordinate 61,409 downwards.
CTGGACCTAGGTGAGCTGGGCCACACCACCCTCCCATTGAAATCGCGCAGGAACACCTTCAAATTAGCATGTCCAGCTTGACTTCACCTAATAGTCTGGTGTGGTGATCTTTTTCTCTGAGACCTGTCATGTCCTGGGCAATGGTGCGGGAAAAGGGGCGTGCCATCGGGATAATGCGTAATGCAAAAGTCAACTGACCTACCACTTGCTGCAACTGGTGCAACGTAAATATGGGCGAAATTTGCGAATTCGCGCAAAAGCGAATCCGCGGTCCGTAGTCAGTGAATTTGTGCGAATTTGCAGATCTTGTTTTGCGTGTTAGCGGGGCGCTTTGCGTGTTTGTGGTTTTTTTCATTGCGTCGACCGCGGAGTTACCCATACGGTCTTACATAGGTGCGCTCATCTTGTTTTCAGTGTTCACGTTGCGTATTTCCGTTTCCGGGCGCTCGTTGCATGCTCGCGTTGGGCATTTCCTACGTGCGGGGCGCAATTACTTGTTCGCGTGCGTTTTTGCGTGCTCGCGGGGGAAATATCACGCAAATTTACCCACGTGGTCGCTCTGGGCGCTGCCATCTTGCTTTTCATTCATTGCTATGGTTCTGGGCATGCTTTTTCAATCCTCCCCTAATCTTTGCAATCCTTTGTTTCTTTGAACTTATTTTAAATCTTTTTTACTCATTATCTATCCCTCTATTTTTCTACATCTATATTTTGTGTTTTTTTCAATTTTTCGTTATTTTAAAAACTACTTTTTTTACCTTTTATTTTATTTACTTTTTCCCTATTCTTTCCTATTTTTTATTTAACTTTCCTGTCAAGGACCATGACAAAGTGAGCCGGGAAGAACCTTTCCAACAAGGAGTGCAATAAAATCTCAACGCTGAAATCAGGTCTGACCCGTGTGTCCCAATGGTTGAAAAGTAATTTTCTTAAATTGAACAGGGACAAAACCGAGGTGGTGATACTGGGCAAGGACAAAGATCTGTGGGGCCCCCACCATTGGCCTATGGACATGGGACCCACCCTTCATCCCGTCACCTAAGTTCGGAACCTCGGATTCCTCATAGACGAAAATCTTACTATGAGGCAACAGGCAGCCAAGGTGGTGTCCATCTGTTTTGCCACCCTGAGATGGCTTCAGAAAATTTTGTGGATGCTGCCTCTTTCCACACAGAGAACCGTAGTGCAGGCATTGGTTGTTTCCTGCCTGGACTATGGCAACGTTCTCTATCTTGGAGCAGATTCCACAACAATAAATAGGCTCCAAGTGGTCCAGAACGCGGCTGCTCGGCTCCTTTGTAATGTTCCACGAAGAACATCTGCTTCCCATGCTCTTCGAGACCTTCATTGGCTCAGGATCTCGAATCAAATTAAACTTAAAGCCCTTTAGCATGTTTTCAGGATTAAACTAGGCTCAGCTCCGAAATACCTTCAGGGCTTAATAAAGTCATATAAGCCAACCCATATTTTGAGATCCTCCGGAAGTGGTGACTTTGTGGTCCCCAGGTTCAGGCTAGTGAAAATGTATGGTCGTTCCTTTTCTCATTTGGGCCCAAAAATTTGGAACGTCCTTCCCGTGTCCCTAAAGACGGAGACCTCTCTTCTTCGTTTCCGTAAGGGACTCAAAACTTGGCTCTTTCAGCAGTGAGTCGAAGGTTTCTGTCCAAGAAGTCCAGCCTTCTAGTCCTTTTTCTTCTTGAGTCTGTCCCTTGGCGCCGGGAAACCCACTGCGGGTAGCTGTGCGCCTTACAAGTTTAAATCAATAAATAAAAATAAATAAATAAAAAGAACCAGAAGGGGAAGAGTCCCGCACCCTGTACCCGACTCCCATGCGGGCGCTTGAGGGGGGAGGCAGTAACAGCCTGGGAGATTTTCAGCGCAGTGGAGGTGGCCACACTCGTTTTCTATGTCCAGCGCCACCTCCCCAAGACCGTCGCGGCAGGCGGCAGGCCCGGTACCGAGTCCGGGCTCCGGGAGCAACGCAAGCTATGTGGAAAGGTGTGCCGGGCCATGTATCGGGAGTCTGGGGTCCGGCGCACCTACAACCAGGCGACGCACTGGTGGTCCGACGTCCTGTACCGGGAACACGACCTGCTTGACCTGCTATGTGTCTAGATCCCTGGGCTTGGTGAGTAGCAGTAGCTATTTAAGCACTACTCTGTTTTCTCCTGCTCTATGTTATCATATTGAAAATGCTTATTTTTTCCGAATAGCAAGAAAGCTGCTGATTACATTGCAGATAAATTATGTTTCAAAAGCTTCTGTGATTGTAGGTGCTCCCGCTAGATCGGTGTACTTACCCAAATCTCACTCTGTTGCAGTTCAATTTCCACGGCATAGACGAACCCAATAAGCAAGAGCAACCTTGGGCAAGAACAACACAAGGTATGCCGCATCCAGGGATGCGTACATTTTCAGTAATAAATTTGGCTAGAGGACCCTGGTTTCTAAAACAATCCTTTTCCTTTTCACAAATAGTTCCCATGGACCCGAATCATACCGCCCTGATGAGAATCCTGTAAACCACGTAACGGGATTCGAAACGCGTCGGCATTTTTCCCTCTCAGACATTTATGCTAATGTTACTGGTGCAGAAATGGGCAATTTTTCCTGAACTGTAATGATTCATTGTATCTCAGGTCTTGGGATTTGATTTTGAAAAATTCCCTACTTTTTCCCAAGTTGTTTATTGATGATTGTGATTTTCTCACTGTTTATAATTTATTTTGTTCACAATGTCCATGATTAATTTGTCCATGTCACAACCACGTACCCATTGTTGATGCATCTTTTTTACATGTTCACTGTTGTGTTTTCGCACTGTATATATGCACAAACTGTTTTTCAAACTGTATATGGCCAGACATGAAGTTGAAGGCGATCTATTGTGAAAAAAGAAAAAACATTTTGATAACAGAGTTATAATCAAAAGACATAAATCAATGTCAGGGTAAACTAATAAAGTTTTGTTTATCCGTAACCATTCAGTGTTTAATTTAAAATTGGAGGCATAGGCAAAAATCCCTTGGTTTATACAATATTGTGGCCCTGCCTACCCTCCTTTCCACTGGGCCCAGCCACCCCTGTTTTTTGAATTCCCTATCTTTTACAGCGCCTATTTTTTCCAAAAGTTCCTCATTACATTTTTTCCTAAATCATCTTTGATCTTCTTATGGACTGTTTCTAAATTCTTATCCTGCCTCTACTATGACTCCCTGTGGTACTACTAGATTATTATTAGTCTGTCTGTGTAGCTAACTAAGCTTGCACAGTTAGCAAAAGGTGTTAAACAAAACTCCTATTCTATTCAGCAATAGCTCTATGCACTGAGTGTAGTCCTCTGGGTTGTCCATAATGTCAATTGAAGTCTTCTAAATGTTTATGCTTTGACAGTTCCCAACAATCAAATGTCGATGGCCACCAACAATAAGATACTAGTCTACTTTTTGATTGGATAGGAGGACAATCCATACTACTACTGTTGCAGGGACTATTCTGCACAAACAGAACTATGGACAAGAAAAACGGCATTGGTTAAAAATTATAATAGGCACAGTTAGACTTTCCACATACCTCAGTCATAACAGAAGTGGAACCCCCAATCTCCTTACTGACTAGCTAGTGTGTCAGAGTCATTATTTAGCTCCTGAATGCAGCGATGATCCCCAATTATTATACAACCCAGAACATAAGACTACGGAGTCAGAGTCCCAACCTCTCAGAGCCACGGACTCATGCTTTCAAAATGCAAACCCTTTCACTCACTCCCTCATGACCAAAAACCAAAGAAGCTTTATTAAAAGTAAAAACATTTCTTAAAATCAACTTCATATAAGATAAAGGGTGAAGGATTCATAATCTGAAAAGTGGCTGATTTCACACATTAATTGTGGGAGAGCCCTCACCTGGTTTGATCTTAAAGTCTTGGTGGAGATGAATCGTTGACGACTCCGTCCAACATGATATGATAATGATCTTGCTCTTGTTCTTAGAAGGGAAGCTTCTGTCTGTTATGAGAAAAATGGTGCGTGTTAAAAAGGAAGCATTCATCAGTTGTACCAAAAAGTGTAGCTTCACATGTTATGGCTAAGCATAACTAAAAAACACCCTTCCCTGAAGAAAAGGAAATTTGTAGTTTAGACTATAGTCACAAATTATTAAATTTGTTTATCTAGTACTAGTACATTTTTTTAATTCCCAGACAAAATAGGGAGTGGTGTATATGGCATCTAAAAATATGAAATGTATTTTCTAGGCGGAACATCGGCACCGCCAAGCACCAGTGCCAGCGCTGAGGTGGCACTCCAGGGTCGGATGCAGTGCAACAGCCATCAGGAACTGCTGTGGGGATGGCGGGCAGTGGTAAGCTATTATATTCCGTTACTTACTGAGATTGTAGACTGCAGAGTGGGCCCTCTGCTGGGGTGTGTATGTTGTACAGTACAAGTACACTTTACTGTTAAGAAGACTTACAAATTTAGATCTAAGTTTTAGTCAACCAGGTAGAAAACATTCACCCTTGACTTCTCATTAGCAATAGCATTAGCGGCGGGAGTTGACGAGTAACCAATGGCCTCCTCTAAATTTGACTTCAACTCAGCTGTGAAAGTTTTATCGAGAAGCCAAGTCAAATCAGAGATGAACTTGATGGATGGGATGAACGAAAAGGGAAAGAAGGGTGTAAGGAAGGACAAGCGAGTTAAAAGTAATGACTGGCAAAGAATGATACATGTTTTTGAATGCTGCCCGAGGTGGCTGGGAATATGATGCATGGCTGGTTGAAGGCTGAAGCAAGGATGGGTGGAAGGAGAAAGGAAAGAGGACTGCCTGGGTGGGTGAAACAGAAACTGTATGTGTGCGCAATATATTCTTTGGTTCAATTTTAAATGCAAGTCAAGCACGGATGCATGGCTGGCGGTTTCCGAAATAAAATAAAAAGGTTGTTTTTTCATGAGAAAAAGTAAGGTTTGTCCAGTTGAGACATTTAGAAGAATGATTGACATTTACTTTGAATGGATGGATGCCTGGATCATGGTACTCGGGTGCAAGTTGACTGCACTGGCATTATGTCGGCTTCCACAATTTTACGTACCAATTTCGCTGAACAAGAGAGAAGAAGAAGAAGCCTGGTGAACTGTCTGAGTCTAATGTAGTGAGTCCATATAGTGCTAGTAGAATTCTTGAAACTCCCACTAATGTTAGAGCAGAGCCCGACGAAGTGTGAGGTTAGATAGATACAGGCCACAAATGTTATGTACTGTGCTTGCAAGTTGCTAGTGCTACTGAGGCACAACTTTCTGCTGAATTATTTTGTGTTAATCTTAAAGAGCATTGGTTACAGTATGTTTTTCTTTCTTCATATAGATGCTCCTACCAAACTAACATGGAAGGAGCTGGCTAGACGGACACGGCAACAGAAGCTGGAGGCGATTGTCGCCGAATATGGGTGGCTGGTGGCCCAGGAGGAGGACACGCAGTCTCAGTCGACATCTACAAAATCCATGACCGCTGCATCCTCCTCCGTTCACCCTGGGTCATCCAGTCAGCGCAAGCCTTCAGCGGTACGGAGCTGTGGTACCGCAGCCACCCGCCACCGCTATGCAGCAAAAAAATCAGCTGCCCCTCACAGCAGGTGCAATACTTGTCTGCACCGCTTGACCCTCAGGATGTCCAACCTTGAGCAGGAGGTGAAGAGGCTAAAAACCCTGCTCAAGGACCACCGCAGGGAGCATCGGGACCACCTGGCCAAAGGACACCTCCGGTGGTAGTAGAGGAGGAGAGACTGTTCCTTGCCCCTTGTTTGAAGACTTTTTAGGGGGGTGGGAATTGGGCGTTGGGGTTTTGGAACTTTTCTTCGGGATATTTCATGGACATTGGTTGGGGTTAGGGAGGGGGTGGGTTGGGTCTTGTGGGATAGTTTATTTTTGTTAGGGTGTAAATAATTATTTATTTTCAACTTAAACATAGCATACACGTTTTTACTGTTTTGTGGGGGAGGCAGGGGGGGTTAACTCAACTGTACGTTTGTTTACCTTACATTTAACTGGCTGGTGGATTCTAATTGTCTAATCCCCCAAATTTTTAGAAAAGTGCCACTGACAAGGTTAGTGAATTCAATTGCCCTACTACTTTACTAGTACTACCGTCAGTCTCTCCTCTCCTCCTTCTCCATTATTCTTCCTCCCCCATAATGCTTATATTACCTGTGATTCGTGTTTGAGAATAGGGATAGGCACAGGGCTGGGTGCATGGCAAATGGCGATTAAGGTTGAATCCTGAACAGTTAAAATGTCATCATTGTGGTGGTGGTAGTAGTAGTGGTACACACTGGCAGTAGCAGCAGATGAAAAAAAGGAAATTAAACATTGATTGGCCTGTGCGTAACATTAGAACAGTACAATAGATAGTACAGTACACAGAACATATCCTCGGATTCTTTCACCATCCTTGAAATGTATTTTCTGTTGCTTTGACCTTATCCTCCCCAGCAAGTGTGTGGAATTATTGTTGTAATTTAGTCACACCTCAATGAAAACCACACAGCCCGGGGAAGATGGTTAGGGTTTGAAAATTGGATGGGAATGGGGGGTGTTTGGGAAGGTTTTGTGGAGAGAGGAAAAAAAACACAGCATGGACAAACAACAAATGAAGAAAAACAAATCTTTGGATACGAAGATATCCATAAATCTTTTCAGGGACATAAAGCAAGTGCATGCACTACTGCATGCATGAAGTTGTTTGCTAAATGGATGGTTGGGTTACTGAAAAGTAGTACTTACTACAACTTACCAACTATGAACAAACAATGTGACAGTACAGGGCTGCAGTAATTACGCAATTTCACTTGCCTGTCTGCCCTCAGAGAGAATAAACACTTATTAGTACATTAAATTAGTTTTAAAAATAGCAAATAAACTCATCAAATAGCTGGAAGGATGAATTTGAAGCAGAGAGCAAACAAACGTACAGAGTCACACTCACAGAAGTTCACAACAATAACATTATTTAAAAGATAAGGAGAAGTGAAGAGGATAATGTAACTGTATGTTGTAGTTGTCCTGTTCAATTTGGGTAATTGCATGCATCCAGCCATTCCTCTTCTTCGCGGAACTCCTTCATTCCATCTGACGCTCCGTCGATCAATCTTGGTGACCAGACACACTGTCCAATGCCTGCCTGGCGGATGCGGAATTGCGGATCGCTAATGGTAAGCCTGAGTTAATCGCTTTTTCTATCGCACAGGGTAAAAGCCAGCCTATAATTATTGATGATAAAACAGGAAGTGATATTAACACCACAGAGAAAAAAATATAAGGTACGGTGTGTAGTGCAAAAATAACACTTTCAGTTTCAGAGGCGACAGTTTTACATACAAGCATCATTTCTAAATTGCTTACTCTGAGTCTCCTTTTCAAGGATAGTAGATAGCACACAGCAGGCCAGGGCCATGCAGACGGTCAAGGCAGGCACCACTGAGTGAAGCAACCTGATGTAGCATACCTCTTTTGATACAGACAGACAAAGCATATCTAATTGTATGCAGCAAGCCACATAGCCGCAATTTTATTTTACATGAACTGCTGTCTGGACTCTGGCATAACAACACTACACTGGCTCGACCACTCCATACCACGACTAGACAGACATGTAGTTCTGCTGTAGTTGTTGTTGAGTGGTTTACCTGTTTGCCACTCACGAAATGGCCATAGTTCTTCTGTAAACCAACAATGATGATCCATCCATTCCAGTGAGTGACTGTAAAGAAAAAAGATATTATGTAACTTTGATCATCAAGACTCATCATCATCATGGTATATTGGCAAACTCAATGTTGTTCATGCAGTCGCATTATACACACACAGTGAGTCCAAGGAGATTTTGCATATTAAAAAATGCAACGTAGTGGCCCCTGCAGTACAAGAATTTGAATTAAACAAGGTAAAAAACCAGACTTGAGTTACATTTAGTGTGTAAAAGATTAAATAATAACAGAAGACATATGATGATTGATTTCATGCACAACAAACAAACAGCAATTGGTTTTATCAGAGCCAGACAGTCAGTGCTGTCCACTGCATGCCATCTCATTATTCATTACCTGTTCCACTTTTTGTCTGCATCTTGTTCTCTTAAAGTGGAGGCCCACAGGGCAGCCTCTCGTGTGTGTCAATTTTAGAAGTAACTCACAGCAATCAGCATATAGTCAGTAATACCAGTCCCACTTCTTTTGAGGGGACTCTTCTAGGAAGCGACAGTTTCTTCATTCTGCGCAATCCAGCCATCTGCCTTGAGGCAAATGGATAGGGGGAGTCTGGAGGAGGAGGATAGAGGAGCATGACTGAATTGTGAACTTGTGAACTTCAGGATTGCAGACAGCGGCACCTTCAATAAGGAAATAAGATGAAGACAGTGCTGTTGATGGATTTATTGTGATTAGAGTTTTGTTGTGGTAAAAGTTGGAAAACAAAGAAAGACACACAGGAGTAAAAGTGAATAAGGAGTCAGGACAAAAAAAAAGGAAGTCAGTTTCTGGCCTAGATGTCAGGGAAGTAGAGCTCGTCCTCAAACTCTGTGAATTGAGACGGGAGTAGGTCAGGTAACAGAGAAGAACTTCTGTCACCTAAGTCGGTGTCCTCTTCTTCCTACGTGGATTCACGTATTTTGCAATCTGGTGGTATGAAGGGCTGATTCATCTTGATCATTGTTAACCTCTCCACATTTTTGGGCGAGAGGCGGGTTTCTTTTTGAGGTTACAATTGCACCAGCAGCACTGAAAACAAGTTCAGAAGACACGCTTGCGAGTGGGCAAGACAGATAATTTAGAGCCAGTTTGGTGATCAGTTTCCATGGACCACTTTCCCCATACCAAAACAGCAATGGGTTCTGATTGAAGAAGACCTCGGTTGGGTCACCCAGATAGGTTGCACCATCCACTCAAGGTTCTCCAGGGGTGCTCCACTTTGCGTACCATCTGTGGCCTTTGCATCAACGCTGGAACGAGCAAACACTTCATGAGTTAGCCAATCCCCTTCCGACAATATTATGGCTAGACCTGGTGCAGGTGAGGATGATGATACGGTTGCTGGTGTCGGTAAAGGCTGTGAGGGAAAGTGACTGCCTTCGTCCACAGAAGTGGACCTTGACACCAGACGGCCAGTTGATTCAGTAGTACTTCTGGAGGTTTTCAATTTCCTGCCGCTCTTTTTCGAACTGAGTGGCTGACAGAGTTAGCCAATGTTTGTACTTTGAAACATCTGCTTCATCAAAAGGAATGAATGCTTTGCTGGCCACTGCCTTTTTGTACCGTGGATCCAGAATAGTGGCACAAATGTAATGTATTGCTTTAAGCCTTACATTGTCAAGTAGGTGGGTTAATATGCTCTCCGCCAACTGATATGCGTCTTGCTTCTCAGTATCATCTTTGAATGTTGAAGACACTGCCTTCAGTTGGTGTTCTAGCATGCGTAACAATGGGATAGCTTGGCCCAAACCGCAGTCCTCTCTGCTGACTTCACGCGTAAAGACCACAAAAGGACGAAGCATGTCTGTCAGGCTTTTAACTAGGTCCCATTCCTCCATCTCTAGCCTCATCTCTTTCATATAAGAACCCAGTGCATAGACATATTCATTGATTACCAAGCACTGCTCAGACAGACGCTCAAGCATGTAGAAGGTTGAGTTCCAACGTGTTACCACCTCCTGGATGAATCCTCTGACTGGCAGTCTACGTGCAAGTAGCAGGTTCCTCAGATGCTTCCGGGCCTTAAAAGAATGGCTGAAATGTGTGCAAATTCTTTCGCAGGTGGTCAGTACCTTGCTGACTTTCTTTTCTTTTTTCAAGAAATCTTGAACAACTAGGTTAATACAGTGTGTCAAACACGGTACTCTGAATAGTCACCATAATTCATGGCCCTAACTATATTACTACCATTATCCGTGGAAACATAACTAACCATGCAGATAGCTTCTTTTTAACCCTGCAAAAGAGACCCAGTGTGCAGTGATGCACATGTAATCAAGCGCTTGCAACTGGTCCACATGCCTGTTGTAAGGTGGATAGTGTGAACAGCACTATTTTGCAAAGCTGCCCCAATCACCTCCAGCACATCTTGATGTAGTGCTGGAACCGCAACTCTGGCAAAATAGAAATGGCTAGGAACCTTCCATTTAGGGCAGACTGTTGCCACAAATTGTAGAAAACAAACCCCTTCCACGAAAGAAAAAGGAAGAAGGTCCAGCGCTAACATTTTAGACAGCATTGCATTATATAGACGTGCCATTGGGTGGTTGCGTTCAAATGGCGCCTCCGACCAAAACTTGCTTTTAATGGAGATCTGGACCGTTTTCATACGTGATGATGATCCAGACTTCTTCAACCCAAGTTAGGCTCATTGATTTAGTAGTTTTTCACATGGGTGTCTCTCCCAGACTCTTAGTGTGCCTAATAGATGTTGCTGGGGTAGAGGGTGTGGGCGCTACCACTGCAGTGCTGCTGCCAGGGGTCCTGGGTGTGCCAGAAAAAATGTCTGTCGCTTATTCACCTTCCCCATGCTCGATCAGCCCCTCGTCATCATCAGATGCAATGTCAATGGATACATTTGGATTTCTTGTACTTTTGGCTTCACGGATCTTACTTAGGTGCGCCTCCCTCCGGTACCATAGTTGGTTCCAAGCTTACCCCGACTAACCACAGCTTTACAAATTGAACAAACAATTAGGTTTTCCAGCTTTTTGCTGACACTAAAGAAGTCCCAAACTGGAGAGTTGTGATATCTGGTAGTGGTGGTGGAGGTGCTACTTTCAGTTTCAATGCCAGATGAAGTGCAGGATGGGCTTGGCCGAATTTAACCCTGTTGTGCACTTACAGTTATAGCACCACTTCTTGAGGTAACGGTGTTCAAGCTGCATGGAGGTCCCTGCCGGCTCTTCTGAATAGAAAATATGGCATCTGTAGGTCGTGTTGGTGTTGTGGTTATCTGTGTTGGTGGTGGTCCCAGTGCCACGCCACCCACATCCCGCTCAGCAGCAATTCGGGATAGGGTAAAAATGTCTGTCTGCTGCATGCCCACTGGGGCTGGAGTGACGACTGTGATGATTGGGTCATCGTCGTCAGACTGTTCATCAGCAGCAGAATACACCGCTTCTACTTCTTGTTCGTCGTCATCACCCATAAGTGGAAGCCTTGCGGGAACCTTCCTTTTAGGCTTAGCTACCTTTGTGGGCTCATGGCGTGCCTCCCTCTCAGATGGTGGGTTCCAATCTTGATTAAGATCATCAGAAGGAAGGGGGCTTGAAGAACTTGTACTAGCCCTCCTTGACCTTTTTCTTGCTAGGGATCTGGAAGACAATGGTTCATTATGAGGAGTGGCTTGCTCGGATGATACCTCCAAGTCAATCTCGATTTCCTGATGTGCCCCCACTTCTGGAGGAACAAGCATTGTGGGCAGTTGCGCCTCTCCTTGCGCCACTCCTTGCGCCTCTCCTTGCGCCTCTCCTTGCGCCTCTCCTTGCGCCTCTCCTTGCACCTCTCCTTGTTGCACCAGCTGTGGTTGTGGTTGCGGCTGCGGAGGAACACTCTTCGGAGTAGTTACACCCTGCGTTGATTGGATGCTACTTTCTTGCGATGAGTCAACACCAACATCACTGGTCGAAGGTAAACTAAAGTGCCTGCCTCTGCGGCACTCATGGACTTGGGCCTAACTTGGCGTGGTGGCACTGAGACCAATGAAGCTGAGGTGCTGCTCCCAGCTTGGTCCCCGGCGGACAACGCTGCTGCAGGCGTAGTTGTTTTTTTCCCCCAAAAAGTGTCTGTGGGCACACCAGTCTCCTTGGTAAGTGGCGCTACTTGCTTCTTCTGCTCCTTCTTACTGGCAGTGGCACTGGCAACTTTTTTGCTAGAGGAGCTACGGCCACCTTTCTTTGGGCCCATCTTCTTAAGATGTCAGAACAGCAGGCTGCAGTTGCACGAGTTGCAGAGCTGTCTGTGGCCACTTGTGACGTCACCTGATGTTGTGCTGCACACACCGCAGCAGGACTTCTTCCTGGCACTGATGATGAACGATGACTGATCTTGTGCACCTAAAAGCAAAGGAAGCCAGAGGAACATCAGTTAAATAAATGTTGCATATGCCGTGCTTCAATTAATATTTCCAACTAGACATTTATTTTTACAACACACCCAAAAACGGAAAGACCCAAAATAAAAATTGCAATTCTAATGACAAATGGATGTTTGTTTACATTAATAGAAGAGAGACCACACAGACAGAGTTGTTTTATGCACCACTGAGTACCCCTGGGCATAATAAATCAAAGCAAGGCAAACTGGGTGCAGGCCGAGCACACTGCCTGGCTTCAAAATGGCCCCCTGACCCCCATCCACATGGCCAGGCCCCAACAACCCACCAAAAAGTCGAAAATCATACAAAAATCACCACAATCCTACGCCATCCATGTCCTCAATGATGTTTTAATTCAAGAACCCCACAGAAAGACTTGGTCCATGCACCACTCAGTACCCCTGGGCCTACTGGCTAGTGTGGCTTTACAGACACCCCAAAATTAATAAAAATAAACACATATAACAGTGAGCTAAAATTACATGACATAAATAAATGAGATTTAAGTTCAACAAAACTCACAGAAACAGTTGTATCATGCACCCATGACTAGAGAGAGAAACTTGTTTATTTAGACCTTGGTCTTTTAAACAGAACAGAACACACGCAATTAGATTCAAAAAGTACGGACAGACAAAATTCTACTACATCTTAAATAGGTAAAATTCAATACTTGTTAAAATTAAAGTAAAAGAGGGAGACGCCCTCAGAAACACTACATACAATATGCCCTATTTTACAGAAATCTCAAAATCGCTAAAAGGATAAGAAGAATATTTTCATTTTATAAAACTTTAAAACAATTTAAAATCAGTGCCCCTCTTTCAAAATCACCTTTCCATATTCTTTTAAACTCCTCAAAAATTTACCCAATCCGATTGCAATTTCTAACGTGGGTATATCGGTAAGTAAACATATCGCCTGGGCACGTGAAGTTATCTTATGTGATAAAAATATCGGCCATAAAAACAGTTTCCTTATATCTGTACAAATAAGCAATCAAGTAAAATATGTGCCATATCATGTCTTAGTCCGCGTCCACAGTTACAATTACCTTCTGGGCCGATCAGTGCAGATTTTAATTTTCCATCTATCTTCCATGGGTTAATCCCAACCCGACTCCTAAGAATTTCATATCTCAGCCCTCGATTGGGCAGAATGTCCAAATACGGGAACCAGCCATTATTAACCCATTACTTTTTTAACCACTGGACCGATTTTTTCTCTGTCATATATTCTTGGTCCTGCGCCCTAGAGAGCGACTGGCCTTGTTCCCTAAGGGTTTTCTTAGTAAACTCGCCTATCAAGGTTTCCTGGGAGAATTTCACATTAAGGCACCCAGTTACTTTCTGGAGGGTTTTATTCACATCCTTTGCCCAGGCAAGATTACTTATTTGGATCTCATCCCTACACCACTGTGAGACCTTTAGTGTCACTCCTGGGTCTTGGCTCTTCCAGAATCTTACCAGGGCCATTTGAGATTGTACGGTCCATGAAGTTAGCCCTAACTCCATTCTTATTGCTTGAACCATAGTACAATTTGGTAAAGACAATAACATTTTTAAGATTTTTCCCTCTTCCTGGTCCCACTCATGTTTACCGCTCAGGTATAACACCTCTGCGCCATATAATACTTGGGGGGGAATCATTGCACCGAATGCCTTTATCATTGGTTTATGAGTCATGTCGCCATATTCTTTATTAAACTTTTTCAACCCACATGTGGATGAAAAAGCTTTGGCTCTTTGTGCCTCCAAATGGGTGCGCCAATTTAGCGCACTGTCAAACCAGAGGCCTAGATATCTATACTCCTTAACAGCCTCTAATTTGTTATTACCCAAAAACCAATTAAAATTCTTCTTGCTCTTACCAAAACATAAGACCTTGGTTTTTTCCATATTTACAGTCAAAATTTTCCTATCACAATAACCTTTAAAAGCATTTAGTTTTAAGCATGGGCGGAAAATCCGTTTCGCTCGCGGATTTTGCGGATTTTCGGGAAATTCGCAATCCGCGAGATTCGCGAATCTCCCGCAAAATCCGCAAATCCGCGCGCAGCGGATTTTGCTCGCACTGCTCGCACTGTTCGCGTGAGTTCGCGGCTTCCCAGTACAACTTCGCGCCCCGCGAATACGTGCTAAATTGCAGAAATACGATCTTAGCAAAACTGAAACTACTTACCAGGTTCAAAAGTTCAGGCTCATCATTAGTAGCCATTTCCTGTAGTGCTTCCTGAGGGGCCCCTCCAGAGTTCAGTTGCCAGTTGCAACTATTATGTGACCCTGCTCTGAACCTCAGAATAGTTACACATATGCCACAAAGGTCCTGAATTACAGCTAAGGGAGACAAGCAGGAGCCAGGCTGGAAGTTAAAATCCATTAATCAGCCCCTAATTCATTATTGTCAGTTGGGGCAGGGCAGGTGTTGTAACTAATTTTGCAACAATGAAAGCACTTAGCAAGTGCAAAAGATCACTAATCAGGGCGCACTAAGGAAGCAGGTGCCAGCTAAAAAAATATTCTGTGACACATTAATCAGCCCCAAATTAATTCAGGTCACTTGAGGCAGGGAAGGTGTGCTTTGCTTTGCCGAAAATAATGTACACTGGACAACCAGAGGGTGTGGTGATGAAACAGAGGGTGGCATGGGTGGGCCAGAGGGTGGCATGAGTAGTCAGAGAGTGGCAGTGGTGACAGAGAGTGGCAGTGATGAAGAAGAGTGTCCCAAACAAGCTGGACACGTAGAAACAACAAGTTCGCAAAACTTGCGACCCGACAGGTAAGTCCGCAAATTGCGAAATTGTAAAAACCCTCGCGAACTGGCAGAAACACGGGCGAACACAAAAAAAAAACGCAAATTCGCGGGAATTCGCGGATTTTGCGGATTGCGAGTTCGCAAATCCGCAAAATTCGCGAACGCGAGATTCGCATAATTCGCCCATGCTTATTTAGTTATCTTTGAAGTCCCATTTCTGTTTGATCTAGGATCACTAAGTCGTCTGCGTATAATAGGCAAGGCACTTTGTTCCCGCTCATTCTAGGGCTTGCACTTCTTTCTACTTCAAGTGTCGCAGGGAGATCTGCCAGAAAGATTGAAAATAACAGGGGTGCCAGAACGCACCCCTGTCTAAGGCCATTCCCTATCAATATCTTCTGGGTTAGTGACCCATGCGAATCTCTAATAACCTGGGCCCAGTTCCCTCTATGTAGATCTTTCAAGATCATCAACAAGCCATCCGGAATTCCGTATCCTATCAAATCCTCCCAGAGTTTGTTCCGGTCCACAGAGTCAAACGCGGCTCGAAAGTCAACAAAACAACAATGCAACTTCCCATTTTGTTCTATTGACACCCATGACTAACCCTGGGCTACTTGATACTGTGGCTACCCACAATATATTTTAAAGTTGTGAAAAAGTTTTAAAATTGTAGTTGCAGCAACTGCAATGCCCCAAACAAACAACACCTACTTACTTGTAAAATCTCAAATCCAAAAGTGATGCCTTCTAAAGTCCAAAAAGTCCTCAAATGCAAATATCCAGCAGCAGCCACAAAAAGTAATCCCTCCACCTCCATATCCAAATGAAAAGTGACCAGGACATGGACAAAGCACTGGGAGTAGCCTGCTGGACAGGAACAGGAAGTTGGAGACTCTCGGGCACTTCCTTCCTCCCACCCCCCAAAAAAATGGACTCCTTACACAAAAAAGTGCAGCCAAATGTGAATCTGAAGAGTTATTCTGATCAAAATCATCATTTTTAGGAGGTTTATGCTGGCTGCAGTGGATTTCTTGTGCAAAATTGCAAATTTTGCAAGTTCTGGAAAGCAAGCTGATCAAATTTCCCGCCGGAAGTCAGCTGCGCGCCGCATCTACGTGTTCGCAATTGTTTACTCCGTGTTGCGTGTTGGCGAGCCCTTATGACATACTCGAGTTGTCAAACTCTCGCTGGTCAAGATGGCAGGCCACAATGACGTACTCGCGGTCATAGTTGGGAAAGGTCGGGAAGACGTTTGATACCGCTAGTGTGTGGTGCGGGGCCAAACAGGCAGGGCTTCTATGCATGTTCACAAACATTCCTCTTGTGTAAAGGGTCAGAGAGCGAGCAGGGCAGCAGGTGAGGAGAAAGCAGCCTCCTGGTCACGGGAACTACAAGGGGATCACGCTCGAGAAACTCATGGATGCAAAGACATCCCCGAAGTAGTGAAGCTAATGTTGTAAATGTAAATGTAAATGATGGGGTTCAAGCACACTTGCCCAGCCTCGCCTGTGCTTACTAATGTTTTGTGCTGATTAAAACGTTACTGAATTTGAGCTTCAACTTGGGCACCTGCTTTACATCTGTAAGTGTTTCCTGTTGAGGTTTAACTTTTGTGACAGTAGCCTTGTGCCAGAATGAATCCTGCCCTGCATAGTTATCCACGAAAATGCCACGTTTTGTGCAATACCTCTACTCAACTGGAGTACTTTTACTGGCTAATCCGTATGTGCTACCTCGTTGGGTACATGTATAGTGCTTTTCCTACACTGCAGCTGCACAAAGGGCCAGAAGATTTGCCTCCAGTGACCCTGTGTGCCTGTAACTTTGCCACCATGCCAAAAGGCGTTGCGGTCCCTTGAGTGATCTGTCCATCATAGTTGGAAAAGGGCGGGAATACGTTTGAGACCGCTAGTGTGTGGTGCGGGTCCAAACGTGCAGGTCTTCTATGCGTGTTCACATGCCTCTTGTGTAAAGGGTCAGAGAGCGAGCAGGGCAGCAGGTGAGGAGAAAGCAGTCTCCCGGTCCCAGGAACTACAAGGGGCTCACGCTTGAGAAATTCAGGGATGCAAAGACCTCCCTCTGGTATTACAGCTAATGTTAGACAGCAGAGACGGGGTTAAGGCACACTTGCACTGCCTCGACCGTGCTCACTAATGTTTTGGGCTAATTAAAAAAAATGTTACTGAATTTGAGCTTCAACTCGGGCACCTGCTTCATTTAGATCTGTAAGTGCTTCCTGTTGAGGTTTAATTTTTGTGACAGGAGCATTGTGCCATACTTGTAACTATTCTCTGACCCTGCTCCGAGGGTCAGAGCAGGGTCAGAGAATAGTTGCAAGTAGGCAACGAACTCTCTGGAGGCGCCGCTCAGGAAGCACTTACAGGGTTACAGCAGGTGCCCGTTTGAAGTTAATTTCTTTGTAACCAATTTGTAAATGGTTACAAAGATATTAGCTTCAACTTGGTTCATGTACTGCGGTTTTTGAAAATCCGTCTCGCTCGCGGATTGCGGATTTTTCAGCAATTTTGTGAGATTCGCGGATTGCAAAATTGCAGAAAATCCGCAAATTCCACGAGCGGAACTGATTTTCCGCCCATAGTTAGTGCAACGTAACTTTCGCCTTGTCTAGCCAGTGTTGCACAGCTACCCTGAAATCCTTCACTTTCTCATCCAAAAGCCTCGACACCCCCTGTGTAGAATTTAGCTCAATCCCCAGGATTTCAATCTGTGTGCTCGGACCCACGGTCTTACCTGGTGCTAATGGCATGCCAAATTCATGCAAGAGGGCGCAAAACTTAGACTATGCTGTCCTGCATTCCCCCGAGCCCGGGCCCCCACGAAAAGAAAATTATCAAGGTAATGCAACACCCATTGATGGCCCATGTTGTGCCTGAAAACCCACTCCAGAAAGGAGCTACATTTTCAAAATATGCACAGGACACAGAGCACCCCATTGACATGCACTTGTTCACATAATACTTCCCTTGGAGTTGAAAGCCCAGCAGGGGAAAATCTTACGGGTGCACTGGCAGCAGTCTGAAAACGGACTCAATGTTAGATTTTGCCAATAAGGCACCCTGCCCTAGCATGTCTACCGCCTGATCAAAAGATGCATATTTTACACTACACTGTGTCTGAAATTGCATCGTTCACAGAATTACCTCTTGGTGCTGAAAGATTATGGAACAGCCGGAATTCACCTTGTGCTTTCTTTGGGACCACCCTCAATGGGGAGCATACAAAGGCATCTATTGGGATGTTGTCAAAAGTGCTTGCCACTCTACTCAGATTTACCTCTTTCTGAATTTTTTGTTCTTCTATGTACTCATTGGCCCTAACCACAAGCTGGTTTCTACAATGTGCCACCCCATTGTAGTCTTAAGCCCGGATCCTGAAACCTTCCACAAAACCCTCCCTGATAGTCTTAGCAGCTCTGGGGCAGTTGTATATGTTTAGCAGAGGATCATGGCGCTGACGTTAATAGCGGATCTAGCCTTTTTTAGTTGTGCCTCGTCATTCCTGATTCTTGACCCCTTTCTCCCTAGATTTCTTGAAACACTTGGACTCAGGGTGGGACGCGTTACCACAGACAGCACAGGAATGCTTGAACCTACATGTACCTGGTGCTCTACTGCAGGTTATCTTGTTGTAGTCAAAACAGAATCCCTTTCTTCCTCTGCCCCCGGATTTACCTGAGGCGTCCCCCTCGTTACCGGAGGGGCCTGCTCTAAAGGGATGAAATCGCCCGCTTTCTTGTGTCTACGCCCGCATGTTATCTGATGGGCCTTGGACTAAATGTTTCAAATGGATAAATACATTGGTCTTGTTCCATCCTAATGATGGGTCCTGTGCCTTCGCCCTTCTGAAATCCTTATCATATTCCTTCCACCCATCGCCCCTCTTTGTTGAATGCCCGACTGTGATCCTATTCTGGTAACATGCCATTTCCGACTCAACCTCTGGAAAGTGCTCTAACATGACTGCCATGTATATAGTGAAACCTTGGATCCAATTGCCAAGTTCTCCTCTAGCCTGTATTTCAAAATTATGTTTGCCCACCCTTTGTGATGTGTACGTTCTTTGTTCTTCCTTGCCTCATTTATCAACAGGGAAAATTTTTTGACATATACCCCCTTCCAAATCTTCTCTTTGGTCTCCTGAGATAAATGCCGCCCCAACTGCTCCCTCTCGAAACGCTTTTCCCCCAAACTGACAGGAGGCAGCGTCTTACTCCTACCTGCTGGTGCTGCTGCATCAGCCATCTTTTGTGCTCCTGCATCCTTTGGTGTGCTTACTGTCGCTAACGCGCCTTCGCCACCAGTGTTCGGAACCGCAATAATGGGTGTAGCATCCCCCGTGAGTAATGCCGGCACCCCATTTGGCCTCTCTTTACCCAATTCAGCCATTATTTGTCTGGCCCTTTCGACTGCATCTCCACCGTTGCTGGATGACCAGCAGCGTAAGACCATTGTCCTACCTTCTCTAGCCAAGGTAGTGCTGCCGCCAGGTTGGACGCTCAGGTGTGGCCCCTAGTTGACCTTCCCCCAGAGATACCCCTGGGACAAAATCTTGGAGCTCTGCTGGCATGGCAGGCACTGAAATACTGCCCCCCCCACTACCATGAGGGCTTGGAGTGGGTGCAAGCGGTACCGGCATAGACTTCCTTGGTGCCGGCCCCAGGATCCCCTGCCCCTCTCCCGCTGGGCTTGACCCTGTTCCGTTTTGGTGAAGGCAGGGAGTAGGATCTAGGCAGAATAATAGGCCGCCTGGGCCCCCCCCTCTGCTACCTCGGGACCATCCACCTTATCCTGCAATCTATTGAGGGCTTGCCCCATGACCTGAACTTGCTGCATTAAAGCCTCCAGCATAACATGGGTGCGTGACCACTTTTCATTTTGCTGCACCTTAGGGGTAATTCGGATGGAAATTCCTGACTGAAGCTACCTACACGTACCCTCTAGTCACACCCTGCACACAGCCCGAACCGACCATTTCAGCAGCCCCAGCCAGCCTGTACACTCATGCAACCAGAGGCAGGACCTACTGGTTAACCCTCTGTGGCTCCCGGAAGCAATGAAAATGCTGGATTGCCGGTGCTGCCCACCAGCTGTCCTAACAGGCTCTTCCACAGACTGTCCACCGGCGTCCTTAATGCGCCAAGCAGTAAACTGTCCTGAGCGCTCTAGCTGTGTTGAAGAGCACTGCAGCCTAGGGAAGAACAACAATACTCATTTTGCTGCACGAGCCCCCTCTGTATCATGCTCCAAAAACAGAGTGCCCGTGAAAGCGCTACACACCTTGGCCCTTCTTGAAAATCCAGCCCACACAGACTAGCACCCCCTGGTACCCAGTACCTAATACTGTTTAAACTGTGGTATCCCTCCCAAAGCGTGCCTACTTTGTCAAATTTTTAACACACATCAGATCTAGAGAGCTATATTAACCACTTTGGTACAGGTGAACAATCGCGCAGTAGCGTATGATTCTACAACTCTGTAAACTTTGGCACAGTAGACAATTTACCACTGTGGCGGGAGTGCTCAAAACAATTCCCCTGCCTTTACAGCTCCGGCGAGCTATTAAACACTTCGGCACTGGCAAACAATAGCTCAGTAGCGTGAGAACTCTACTAAACTTCTTAAAAACTGACGGGAGCAGTCAAGAAAAAATTCCCAGTTGTGGGAGTGCTCTGGAGAGCTATACCCACACTTCGGCACAGGTAACACCAATTGTGCGGTACATTGAACACACTATAGTGCTCTTCAACAACTTTGGCCACCCCAGAACAATTATGCGTAGTGGGGGGGGGGCTCGAGCAAAAACCACCCTCTTCCCCGAGTGCCTACCTCCACCTTTCGTGCCGCCCGGCTGAAAAGCGCTTCACTCCGCTCCCTTCCTCGAACACACTACGAGGTCCAGGCACTCAGCTCCACGAGGTCCAGATGCCCAGCTCCCCACCTGGTGGTATAAATGGATCCTCCAAAGCTCCGAGCCGCTCCGAGCCACTCCGCTTCTTTGTTACTCAAACTGTTCCTTGAAACGAAACCTGCAGAAACAAACCTTCAAAAGAAAGAGAAAAAGAAGATTACGGGCCACTGTAGGCCCGGTATTCCTATTGTATGGGGGAGCAAGGAACAAGAGACTGTTCTGCTCCCCACAACCCCTCTTAAAGGGTGAGCCCCTGGGCAGGCCGGTCTAGACCGGTCAGCTTGGTCGTCGGCTCGACGTTGAACTGGAAGCGTTCTGGTTCAAATCTAACTTAACCTCACTATAGGTCATCCTGGGGGTTGGAGCGTCCGCGTCACCAACTGGCGTGGTGACCCCTGCCCCCCCCTGTAGGAGAGTAGGATCTGCTTACTATGGTTACGCCCACTTTTTGCTTGTGTTTCACTGTTTTTCAACTTTAGTCTGGCTGGGGCCCTGCTAACCAGGACCCCAGCCTAGCTGCTTCCTCTGTAAACTGATTGCAAGTACTTTAGGTACACTCCAGATTGGTTACTGGGTTACCCTTGTGAGTCCCTAGTATGGTACCTTAGGTACTAAGGGCATAGGTACCCTAGAGGCCTACAAGGGACTGAAGCATGTATTATGCCACCCCTGGGAAGCCTTCCAAAATGGCACGACAGGTCTGCTACTGCAGCCTGGGTAATGTTGTGCATGCACCCCTTACTAAGATAGAGGTTACCTATAACTACCTTTAATCACTGACACATATAAATCTATAAGTCACTCCTATGGCATGCCTTATAAATCCTAAAGGTAGAGTGCTTGGTTTTGTGTGAGAGGGTGCCCAAGCATGAGCTGACCACCTCTGCAGCTTTCGGAATCTATTGTCTGAGGGTGTTCTGTAAGGCAGCCAGACCATATCCTCTTAAGTGCATTATAACCTTGCTGTAAATACTAACTTTGGAATGGCTGCATGGAAACATGTTGTGTGTGGTGTCAAACACTTTGGAATACTTCCCCCCAACCCGCCAGTTCCGGCGGCAGGGGTAGAATTTCACCCTTCTAAAGGGAGATGACATGTACACACTTACTTAAACGGTAATACTTTAAAAGAGCCCTGGCATCACAAAATGGATGCCACAGACACGGGTCTGACCTCCTGCTTCTCGACGAAACTCCAGCAGGGGAGGCCTGGGCAATAGGTTTCCTGTCACAGGGAGGTGTAAGCATCTCCCAGACAGGCTTTAGTATATTGGGGCTGGGTGGGTGCATTCATAGAATGATTTTCAGACAGTGCTGGGGGCACACTTAATGTACCTGTGCATACCACAGTTCAAACTGGTTGCCGGGGCGCTCAGCTACTGCTCTGGTATGAAACTGGACAAAGGGAAAGGGTTGTTACCACCCCCACCCTGGGTCCTACCAGAGGTAGTACACTAGAGTTCGTCCAACCCCGAAACCTAGTATAAGTATAGGAACCCAGTCCTTAGGACTTTAGATTGTACCTGGACGAAACTCTGCAACATATATCCCAGAACTCTGACATTCTATTTCGACTAGAAGATGGAAGAATCTCCCTTGGGGTCAAGGAGTGACTCTCCTGTTCAAACAGGCACCAAAGAAGCATCTTGCCAGTCTGCATTTCCAAGGCTCCTGCCGGTTCCCACCGGATTTGTGACACAGGACCCAGACTTCCAGACTTCTTCCAGGCTGACATGAGATCTCAGCAAAGCTGAGACCTGCAGCCCTCACGAGTGACGTGGAACCAGAACCCCTGGACACCGTGCACATTTGCTAGTGCATTAACTTCCTCAGCTATCCCAAAGTTGTGCATTGGGCTACTTGTAGTCCAAGCCCTGAGCACAATTTGCACTGAAGATTATGGGCCTACACTCCACGAGTGTTCCGTGGGCCCGCTTCTAGCATTTCCACTTGAGGCTCCTTCATGATCCCTGGTCCGTCAACTGGTGGGTCCCCATGAAGGTAACTCTTCTGTTTCTTGGGCTTTCATGGTTGTTCCAGACGTTCCCTGACCTTGCTGGTCTGCACCGAAGCCAATTTTTTGCTTTCTGTGTGGGTTGCTGTTGCCAAGGCTTGTTGGGTCCAATCCGGATACCGACACCGCAGCACTCGACATCCTCTGTGGGACAGCTCGAATCAGGCACCTTGTTGTGATTGACGCCTCCTGGTCCTTCACCTTCACCTGAAATCACCCGACATTGGTTGGCATATTCTCCTTGCCTTCCTGATCACTGGCTAGTGACCCAACCTCTGTCCCCTCTGCTTTCAGGTTCTTCAGATCTCCGATGCACCCTTGGGTCCACCTGGACACTTTTCACCTGGACGCCAGCAGCACTTTGCAGCAGCTCTCCATTGAAAGCGAGGACAAAACCCAACATAAAAAGACACCTATGCACCTGGCTTCTCTGGGTGAGGTAACTCCAGTACTCCGGTGCTCTAGAACCTCCTAGTTATAATGGGGTTTGTTCCTAGTCCACTTCTAAGTGTCCTGAATCTGTAATTTTCCAACATCGCCTTTTCCTATAGAAGTTAATGGTGATTCGCGGCTGTGTTTAGACACTACACGCGTCCCCTGTGGGTCCTCTGTGTCACTAACTTTGGTTGTTCCTGGTGGCCCCAGCGGTTCTAAATGCTCTAGGCCTTGTATCTATGTCAGTCGTGGTTCTTATACCACTTTATTAGGATATGGTTTGTGACCCCCCTAGGGCTAATCATATATTGTGCTAATTTACTGTGTGCTAAATAAGTTTACTGAATGTACTTTTCCCTCTAGCCTCATAAAGAGACTAGAGGGATGTGTTTAGAATAAATACATATATTTTATACATATACCTGGTGTGGTTCGCTTTTCATTTGGTCATTTCATGAGATTAGAGACTGGTAAAACAAGCTGGCTCACATTCCTTCAAGACTTAGCCTGAAGGCTGCTCTCCACAGCTACCGCTAGGATAGCTTTCTAGAATGTTGTCTTTAAACTACCATCAATAAGGGGTCGTTCGGACTGGTGCAAGGTGCCCACTAGAATAGTGGACAGCATATGCCAGGCCAACTTCTCACACCTCCCTCTCCCCGGATCTGGTGCGACCGTCATAATTGCAGTGGGGCCTATTCTAGCCCTCAGCCTTGCCCATGAACCACACTGAACTATTGGTCCACCATCACCCTTAAGGACACTGTCACCACCATAAGATCAATCCACTTGGGTGCCCCATTGGTTCCCTGACCTCACTTCAACTTCATTAGAGGACTCAAGCCCATCTGCAGAGAAATGACCCTGATCCTTACTGCCTTCTTTGCCACGTCTCCCATCCCTGACTCCTGAAACCACATGACATCCTATCTCTACTGAAGAAACCTACAGGAGACCCATCCTCACCAGCTAACTACTGGCCTATTTCACTGCTTCCATCCCCGGCAAAGGTCCTGGAGAAAGTGATCAACAAGAGATTAGCTAGACACCTGGATGGCAACCACCTCCTCAAACCATCCCAATCTGGCTGAAGACAAAACCACAGCAGAGGAACCATACTCATCACCGCTACTGACAACGTCGAAGTCATAATGGACCAAGGTGACTCTGTGGCCCTCATCCTCCCCTGCCTCTCCACAGCAATTGACACTTTCTCCTATCATTATTATTATTATTATTATTATTATTATTATTATTAATAATAATAATAATAATAATAATAATAATAATAATAATAATAATAATAATATATTATTAAAAAGGTTTCCCAGCACTAATATATCATAACCTCATCAAATGCCTTTATCAGTTGTTGGAACAGCCCTCAAATGGATGAGTAATTCCTCACAGGATGTATACAGAAAGTCAACCTTCCTCCTTACATCTCCTTACACCTCAGAACCCACCGAGTTGATCTGTGGAGTCCCACAGGAATCCCACAGGAATAAGGAATCAGAAATTCAAAAGCACCACCAAAACCCAAGCCACATTCTCTGGGTCCATGTCAGAAGTTACCCGCTGGATGAAGTCCAACTGCCTCAAACTCAACAATGCAAACACAACAAGTCAGGTAGTGTAAGTTGGAAAATGCCCTACATTGTGCTCCTGAGCCTGGTTGCCATCAGACTGAGATCCCAAATCTACACCTTCCATACAAGCTAGACACCTGAGGATCTTAGTCAACAAAAAACTATCAATAGCCAACCAAGTTAATTTGACCTCCTCTGACCTCCTCCTCCCACTTCCAGACCCTCATTCTACTCAGGAAACTCTTCAGGTGACTTGCTCTCAACACCAGATGAACAATCACCCAAGACCACATCACCAGTAAGCTAGATAGCAATAGCCCACTCGACAGCAGAATCTCCACTCATCTCACAAAGAGGCTCCAAACCATTTACAATACAGCAGTTAGACTCTCATTTTCAACCTTACTTCACACAACCACATCCCCCTCAGAAACCTCTGCTGGTTCTTCCTACACAAGTGCCCACAGCTCAAACTACTCACACATGCATACAAATCACTAAACAAATTAGGCTCCACCTACCTGAACAACCCCACCAGGAACCTCTATTCACAGACCTTCTGCTAGCTCCTAAAGCCTGAAAGGAACTTCCTCTTCACAGTAGGGCCATGCGCGATATTTCCCCCGCGAGCATGCAAAAACGCACACGAACACGTAATTGCGCCCCGCGCGCAACCCAAGCCTGCAAATAGCGCCCGGAAACGTAAATACGCAACGCGCACAAGATGGCCGCACCCATGTACGATTTCATGGGTAACTTCGCGGTCGATGCGCTGCAAGCGGCCCGCGAACACGCAAAAAGCCCTGCGAGCACACAAAAAAAATCCGCAAATTCGCACAAATTCGCAGATTTTGCGGAACGCGAATTTGCTTTCGCATGAATTTGCGTACCGCGAATTCACACATTTCACCCATACTTACTCATGACGCAGGCATCCTCGCATCATGGTGCAAGAGTGCCTGCACTGGCGCATGGCTGCAGTTTGTGCGCCAATGCATGGGGAAGCACAGAGATGCGACATATTCTTGTAAATATGTTGCATACCTGTGCTTCGAAACTAACGCAGTGCGGCGCAGCAAAATGGCTTGCGGCACCGCTTTGCTTTAGTTTCTTGTAGATCTGCCCCATATCTGTTTTACATTTAAATATAAAGGAAGTATAGGATTAAGGGAGGGTTTGGGTTTTGGGGTGTAGGGGTATAGATTTTGGGGTGCCAAGGTTAATTTTAGGGTTCAGTGTGGATTTTGATTTTGGGATGCCAAGGGTAATTTTAAGTTTTAGGGTGGAAATGGGTTTTGGGGTAACAAGGGTAATTTTAAGGTTCATGGTGGGTTTAGGTTGTGGGGTGCTAAGAGTAATTTTAGGGTTCAGGGCGGTATGGGTTATCGGGTGACCTGGGTCATTTTAGGTTCAGGGTGGGTATGGATTTTCATGTGCCAGGGGTAATTTTAGGGTTCATGGTGGGTTTGGGTTTTGGGGTGCCTGGGTTAATTTTAGTTTTCAGGACGTGTTTGGGTTTTTTGTGCAAGGGTTAATTTTGGGGTTCAGGATGGGTTTGGATTTTTGGGGTGCCAGGGGTAATTTTAGGGTTCAGTGTGGATTTTGATTTTGGGATGCCAAGAGTAATTTTAAGTTTTAGGGTGGAAATGGGTTTTAGGGTAGCAAGGGTAAATTTAAGGTTCATGGTGGGATTGGGTTGTGGGGTGCTAAGAGTAATTTTAGGGTTCTGGGCAGGTGTGGGTTATGGGGTGCCCAAGGAAATTTTAGGGTTTAGCGTGGGTATGGATTTTTGTGTGCCAGGGGTAATTTTAGGGTTCAGGGGGTGTTTGGATATTAGGGTGCAGGGGTTAATTTTGGGGTTCAAGGTGTGTTTGGGTTTTGGGGTGTCAGGGGTAAATTTAGGGTTCATGGTGGGTTTGGATATTTGGGCTGCCAGGGGTAATTTTAGAGTTCAGGGATTATTTGGGTTTTGGGGTGCAAGGGGTAATTTTAGGTTTCAGGCTGTGTTTGAGTATTTGGGTGCCAGGGTTAATTTTGGGGTGCAGGGTGGGTATGGGTTTTGGGTTCTCTGGGGTACTTTTGGGGTTCAGAGTGGGTATGGGGTTTGTGGTGTCAAGGGTAATATTATGGTTCAGAGTGTGTTTGGGTATTAGGGTGCAAGGATTCATTTTAAGTTTCAGGGTGAGTTTAGATTTTGGGGTGCCAGGGGCAATTCTAACTTTCAGGTTGTGTTTGGGCTTTGGGGTGCAACAGTTCTTTCTGGGGTTCTGGGTAAGCATGAGCAAATTTTGCGAATCTGGCGTTCGCGAATTTTGCGAATTTGCGAACTCGCAATCCGCAAAATCCGCGAATTCTCGGGAATTTGCGGATTTTTTTTGTGTTTGCAAGGATTTCTGCCAGTTCGCGAGGGTTTTGTACCAGTTCGCAATTGCGAACTTACATGTCGGCTCGCAACGGTCGCAATTATGTTGTTTCTACGTCTGGTTCATCATCACAGGTTCCCAGCACCCTCTGTTTCACCCCTGCCACCCTCTGTTTCACCCATGCCACCCTCTGGTACATCAATGCCACCCTCTGGTTCATCATCACTGTAGATTATGGGGGGAAAAAGCAAGCACACCAGCCCTGCTTCAACTGACATGAATTAATTCGGGGTTGATTTATTAATGTGTCACTGTTTTAAAATTCCAGTCTGGCACCTGCTTCCTTATCTGTAATTTGCTTTCTGTTGAAGTGCAATTTTTTTTCCTGGACCTTTTATGGCCTACTTGTAGCTATTCTATGAGCCTGCTGTGAGGGTCAGAGCAGGGTCATACAATTGTTGCAACTAGCAACTGAACTCTGGAGGGGCCCCAGTCAGGAAGCATGACAGGGAATGGTTACTAATGATGAGTTTGAACTTTTGAACCTGCTGAATGCTTTCACTTTTGCAAAACTCGTTTTTCTGCAGAACAGCATTACGGCAACTGTAATGCCCCAAACAAGCTTACTTGTGAAAGTTGATTTCTAATCCAAAAGTGATCCAAAGAAAGTCAAAAGGCCTCAAATCCAAAAAAGTGCAGGCAAATGTCAACCTGAGGAGTTATTCTGATAAAAATCATCATTTTCAGAAGGTCTATGCTGCTTGCTAGTGGATTTCTTGTGCAGAATTGCAATTTTTGTAATTTCACGAGTGCGAGATTGTTGCTGCCTGCATGTTCACAATTGCGAACTTACACCGCACGCCGCAAAATTGTATCACCAAGAAAAAAAAATCCGCTGCGTGCGAATTTGCGGATTTTCGGTAAATTTGCGAGCGTTCGCGGATTGCGAATTTACAGAAAATCCGCAAAATTCGCGAGCGGAACGGATTTTCCGCCCATGCTTAGTTCTGGGTGGGTATGTGGTTTGGGGTGTTAGGGGTAACTTTGGGGCTCAGGGTGGGTATGGGTTTTGGGGTGTTAGGGGTAGTTTTAGGGTTCAGAGTGGGTTTGGGTTTTGGGGTGCATGGGTTAATTTTGGGGTTCAGGGTGGGAATGGGTTTTGGGGTGTCAGGGGTAATTTTGGGATTCAGGGTGTTTGGGTTTTGGGGTCCCAGGGGTAAGTTTGGGCTTCAGGGTGAGTTTGGGTTTTCATTGTTCATGGGTTAATTTTGGGGTTCAGGGTGGGTATGGGTTTTGGGGTCTCTGGGGTACTTTTGGCGTTCAGGGTGGGCATGGGGTTTGTGGTGTCAAGGGTAATATTATGGTTCAGAGTGTGTTTGGGTATTAGGGTTCAAGGATTAATTTTAGGTTTCAGGGTGAGTTTGGATTTTGGGGTGCCAAGGGCAATTCTAGGGTTCAGGTTGTGTTTGGGTTTTGGGGTGCAACAGTTAACTTTGGGGTTCTGGGTGGGTATGGGGTTTGGGGTGTTAGGGGTAACTTTGGGGTTCAGGGTGGGTATGGGTTTTGGGGTGTCAGGGGTAATTTTGGGATTCATGGTGTTTGGGTTTTGGGGTGCATGGGTTAATTTTGGGGTTCAGGGTGAGTTTGGGTTTTGGGGTTCAAGGGTTAATTTTGGGGTTCAGGGTGGTTAAGGGTTTTTGGGGTGCCAGGGTTAGTTTTAGGATTTGAGAGGGTATGGTATTGGGGTGGTAAGGGTAAGTTTAGGATGTTACAGGGTATAGGTACTGGGTTATTAGGGGAAATTTTAGTTTTTAGGGGGTATGGGTATTGGGGTAGTAAGGGTAATTTTAGTGTTCTAGGAGGTACAATATACATATAAATATATATATTTATAAAATATGTCTATATATATATAAACATATATATTTATATATATATAGATGTAGGTGTTTGGAGTGTTTGGAGTTTGTTTAAAAATAAATACCTTGGATTTACTTTAAAGGACTATTGGTGTGTGACCCAACTTCTTTTCCTTGTGGAGAGATATTATTGAATATATAGATATATATATAGAGATATACATAGATATGTATATAGTTATATAGATATATTTACTCACCTTAAGGACTTTTACCAAGTGTATTCCTTTACCATGCATGACTTTGTGTTGTAATGGTATGCATGGTAAAGGCATATGAGTGGTAAAAGTTTGCGATGTAATAGCAACGCATTGTAACAACAATTGCAATGTAAAAACCCTGCTGTAATTGCATGCAATGTAATGGCATGGGATGTATCATCGTATATTCATAGTAGATACATTTTTACCATAGTGCTAATAAGATGAACATAAGCAGTTCAGATAAAAACAGTAGCACTGGCATATTACTAAAATGCGCGCTCTAAGTAATTTGCCTAAATGTACCGAGCTTAGATCTATATGTGTAGCATGTATACATGTATATGTGTGTGTATGTAGCCAAGAAACCCCTAGGGAAGAACCATCCCCCTCACTTGATGGTTGAGAACGAAGGACCCCATCTCTGCTTCGAGGATGACACCCCGCAAGGGATGTCAGACCGCTGCGTGTCGAAGTTTCAGCATGCAGGACCCTGTATAAGCTTGGAAGGAATTCTCCTCTAATTTGCAGGGGGAAATAAGGGTCTTATATACTAGAGTGGTGTAGTGACCGATATTTTGGTAGATAATGATTGGATCCGCTTATGACCGTTGCCCACCACCATCTCAGCACATTGTAGCTCAGTATAGTGACCTCTAGATAGCACTGACTATTGCCTTTGACTTGCTTTGCAATTCACATCATCACACAACATAGGGATGTGCAGGCCTGAAGTTCTCTCTAAATGTATGACTATATCTTGCTTAGTGGTAGGGTTTGCCTATCGGCTTTGGCATGATCTTATGCCTTCTTTCTATGGTCTTTGCTCTTTTTTGGGCTGAGAGGCCTATGCTTGAGAGATGCCATGTTCTTTTCTGACACGATCTTTCTGAACAGCATGTAGATGAAAGACTATGTTTTAGTTTCAATGTGTTATTCGCTAGCTATGAACCAGAGAGGACCGGTTCTTATCAAAGGAATGTCCTTGCCCTGTGCAGTAGACACAACAACAGACCGGCCGGCTAGGGGTGCGTCTTTGGTACATGGAGTGGTGTAGGAATCTGATGGGAGGCTGGGCACTTGCTAGAAGCTTCTCTGGAAAACCTGCATTCTATATTAGCAAGAGAGTTAGAGGGCAGGGTGCCATTTGCCATTTGCTAGTTGCCAGTAGCAAGATGGAAGGGCGAGTTGCCAGTGGGAAGCCAGTTTGTTCAGATGGAGAGGCCATGGTTAACATTAGATGCTGGTGATAACAGAGAATCCTGATCAAACCAGAGAGATAAGCCCCTTTGAAAGCCAGATGTATAGAAACATGGTGAGGTGTTCTAAGAATGTTCTTATTATCTCTTAATGTCTAACCATCTTTATTTTCAGGTTCTATGTATATGTATGTGCTGATGATTGACTATGATATTTAGGTATTTCTTCTTTTTCCTTGTCACTCTGTTATCATGTAATAAAGACCCTTGAAGCATATATTAGTGTCCTTATTCCTTGTGGAGGAAGGCAGGGCCCCTTTCATTCCAAGTGCTTACAGAGGGATGGGCTATTTCCCCTATAATGGGTAGTTGTCGATACGGGAGGGAAACCGGCTCCGAAGCAGGAGTATCCAAATTGTAAGTAAACCAACCCAACATAGCGTAAGAGGTATGCACTTATTTCCACCGGAAGGTGTTGCTGATACTGATTCGTCGGGAGACGTTGCTGATTCTGATTTTGCTGATTTTGTTCACCGGAAGGTGTTGCTGATACTGATTCATCGGAATACGTTGCTGATTC
Organism: Lissotriton vulgaris; assembly: GCF_964263255.1. NCBI lineage: Eukaryota > Metazoa > Chordata > Amphibia > Caudata > Salamandridae > Lissotriton > Lissotriton vulgaris. Next base: position 30,306 of record NW_028248573.1, on the reverse strand, counting down.
TGATGTTGTTCGTCGGGAGACGTTGCTGATTCTGATTTTGCTGATTCTGATTCGTCGGGAGACATTGCTATACATACCCTCGAGGCTATGATTTATAGTGTCTTTAGCTGTTAGTGTTATTCCTTTCTCAGGATTGGTCTATATGTGGTATTTATATGCGGAGGGCTGTGGTAAGTAGTGACTGTGTGATGGGCAGGAGCCCCAAATTGCGCCAAATCCACATTCACTACAAGTGGTCACTCCAGTGTTTCTTAGATGATCGATGTTTTTTGAAAACATAAATGTTTTGAAAACAATCATACATTTTGTTCCAAACATATGCAATCAAGCACAGCTTGCTGGTGGCTAAGGATGGAAAAAAGTGGTGCCATAATTATACCGTACCTGAGGACATGTTTATGTACGTCAGGTACAGGGATTATGGTAGAGTATTGAGTGCCTGGCGTCAAAGAGACAGGAGCAAGCTACTAGGTAAAATGTCACCTGTTCACAACCGTTATTGTCGTGTGAATGGGATAATGTATGTAAAAAGGGGTATACATAACAGGACTAACCTTAAGGGCATGACAAGATAACATAACATATAACAGAACATGTAACATAACATAACATAACAGGGAGGTAGTCAGGAGTGGAGTTCAAACCAGTAATGTAATTAAAAAAAATCTTTGTAACAGTGTCAGCAGGGGAGTAAGGTTTTGCTTGGCCTCGATTGATGGGGATGAAGAATAGGAATGTTTTTAAGGGTGGTGTGGCTCCTTCATGACTCCACTGTTGCTGCAAACTGCCCATGCCTCTGGCATCTTGCAGGGAGCTGGCTCTGTATATACTATACCAAAGAGTGATATAGTGTGCACTGAGTCCAGAGGATTCCCAAAGGTAGGCAGAGGTTAAAGTAGATAGTACCTTGCTCTCTATTTGTGGTAGTATGGGCGAGCAATAAGACCTAATCAGAGGGAATTGTTAAGCATTTGTTGTACACTCTCAGGCAAAAGAACTACACCTCCAGTGGCACAGAGGTGGCCAGATGTAGGATGAAGTCATCAAGGATCCTAGGGTTTCTCAGTGGAGATCTTCGGTCTTGGTCCAAGCGGCAGATTCAGTCAGAGATTCATGAAAGGCGGTCAGTGACCGGGCCAGCCAATGGGGTCTTTGGGAGTTTAAGCCTTGAAGCCACAAGTGTTCGCAAATGAAGTCAGTCAGGTGGTCGTGGATGGGCTCCTTGTATTGCTTCAGTCAGGGAGATGGTTGGGGTGTCCCCTTCAGTGGCTGTTGAAGGGTATTTCCCAGATAACGGCTGCAGGCTTTGGTTAGAACCATTTTGGGGGTTCAGGGATCACCGTATCCCAGGCTAGGAATGCTGGGGGACCTCCTTGCAGTGATGTGTCACTCAGGTTTGGGCTCAGGGTGCCAGGTGCTGAGTGGTGGAAGACTCACGGAGTCGGCCGGAAACAGAGTCGGTTTGTCTTGAGCAAGCCCGGTGCTCATGGGAGACAAAGTCTTTGGTTTGGGAAGGCAGGGCAGGTCCTCCGGGTTCTTGAGGGATACTGGCTGTAGGACACTCTGAGATTTTGCTTGAGCAGTCCGAGGTTGGGACAGACCGGTATGGCTGGGGCAAAGTTAGTTGGTGTCCTCATCTTTGTCTGCCTGACTGTTCACCCCTTCTTCGTTCTTCTTGTTGGTTCCGGTCTGAGGAGGCAATGTTCAGGGTTGACCATAAATAAAACATTTAGGGGCATTACAGGTAGATACAGGTTGGGACCAATGGGCCTCTTCCTTGGGGTGGGTACACCCCCTAATATGCCACCCTCCTTTGGGGGTGAAGCCTCTCTCTGGTTGGTTAGGTCCCTCATCTGCAAGATGGTGGAGACTGAGAGTTGTGCTTCACCTCATCTCCCCCACCTGAGGGGTGGGGTTGGCAAAGGTGGACACACCTCTCCTACTAACTTGGTTTTCCTGTCGATTCTCCCACCCAAAGTGGGGGTCAGAACAGATGAGGGCCAGTTGCTGGGAGAAGCAAATGACTGGGGTAGCTCACAAATGCAGCAAGCCTTTGAAGCTTCCCCTTTGTGACCCCCTGCCCATCTTGTTTGAGGAGGCTTGGCCCCTCATCCCAAGATGTGCACTGTTTCTGACACCTCAGAGCAGCAGGCCCTCAACCCAGGGATCTAAAAACCTGTCTGGTGGCGGCAGCTGGTGAGCAGCCACTCAGCCACTAGGGTTAAGTCATTTTTCAGGGGACATCTCTAAGATGCCCTCTGCATGCATTTTTCATCAAATCATTAAATCCCAGACTGGCATCAGTGTGGGTTTAATGTGCTGAAAAGTTGGCTTCACTAAAAACTGGAAAGTTTGATATCTTCCCAGTTTTTTAGGGAAGCCGTTATGAAGCTGTGGAGTTTGTAATGACCAACTGCCCGATCATATACTCTTTATAGCATTACTGCACTTACAATTTTTAAGAATGGACTTGGGCACTCTAGGGGTACAGGGCTCATGCACCTGTACCCTCACCACTGGTATAGTGCACCCAGCTAGAGGGGTGGCTTACCTATGCCAGGGCAGTGGTTTGTTGGCATTGTTTGTTGTGCTATGTTGACTCTTCACTTTGTTCTGCACCATAACAAGCAGCCTGCAATGGCAGTGTGTGTGTGTAAAGGTAAAGGGCCTCTAAGGGTGGCATAATAAGTGCTGCGGCCCGTAGAGCCCGTCCCTGGTCACAGTGCCCTTGGTACCTAGGGTACCTTTTACAAGGAATTTACATGTAGCCAGAGAGTTGCCAATTGGGTTTTACAACAGTTTAGGGAAATAAAATAGGCCCTGGGACCTGGTTGGCTGGAACCCAGAGCACACTTAATCAAAGTACATCAACACTAGGCAAAAAGTATGGGGGGCACCCATTCAAAAAGGGGCAATTTCATACCCATCAAAGCATTGTAAAATACTTGTAGGGCAGGGATCTCTTTTTAGAATGGAGGCTAAAGGGGGTTAAGAGTGGTTTCTGAAGAAGCAGAATATTATGGCCATACATTATTGCATGCTCTTACATTTGTAGACAGCAACTACAAAGCAATGTCTTCTTTTTCTTTTATCCTTTTGAAATAATCAAAGAAGATAAAAATCAGGGCTAAGAAGCCTAGGAAAGTGATGATGGCACAGCCTAACCACACTTGACGCCATTCATAAGTCATGTTTATTTACTGTTCTTAGATTTAGCAATTAATCTCACCTGGTAATCCTAACTTTCCCCTTCTCTATTGTAAGGAGGTTGATGTTGTGACAGTACCAATAGAGCCAGATCAGTATCAGACCCATGTTAGCCTGGCCTGGCAGTTCGGACTGGAATGTTCCCATTGGGTGCAGGGTCAAGACTGATTTGCATATGGCTGGGTTCAAACTCCAATGGCATGATGAGCAAAAAAAACGAATGGATTTAGGCCCAGATCTCCGTACTGGGGTGAATGTATGGCATTGTTCTGCATTCTGTCCATCAATGTGTCTTTTGCACATGTTAACGGGGCATTTGTGATTAGGGCAGTTAAGGTACGTAGGGTGGCTCGTAAAGGGAGAACAGGCAGTTATAATCAAAGAAACAATAGGGCTATACAAGAGAAACAATGCACTGAGATTCCAGAGCAATATGAAGAGATAGATTGAACCTTTCACATGGCTCTGAAAACACGGGTTGGGTTAACAGGCCTGCTTACCTGGAAAAGAGGAGATTCTAAGAAATGGAAATAGCCCTTACCTAGGAGAATGCCAGGAACACAATAGCCAGACCGCAAGGGAAGAGCGGGACCCCCAGATTTGTCAGATGTGTGGCTACAGAAGGAAATTTCTGTATGTGGCCTGGTGAAACAAGTCACCAGGACTCTAGTACGCACTACGGAAATACAAATTCTCCTTTAGTACATTCAATTTATTTTTATCAGAATTTCAAACATAATCAAGAACATCATTTGTAATTCTCATACATGGTTATATACACCAAAATCAATTATTTCATCATTGTAACATTATAAAAGCAAACAAGTTTACCTTCCATGAAAATTAAAAAACCCAATGCATTTCGGGGCTGAGGCCCCTTCGTCGGGGGTCTGTTACAAGAGAAAAAATAACAAGGAAATGTTATTACTATTGATGCTTTTTAGAGGTCTGTGAGTGTTCAAAAATTAAGGATTCTATCTAATCTTACCAGATATATGGGAAATTTATTTAATCCCTTGCAAACTTGTTATGATCAATTGGCAGTGTTCTATTGAAAAAGGAAATGTAAAACGATTAGAAATAGGGTAATTCATTGCATTACCACTATGTAGTGTTTTCAGAGAAATCAATATAACCTGATTATTATTACCTGAATATTTCGAGATATTGAAATATCTAGAAAGGGAGAAGCAAGGTAGTTTTTGTGATTACTTCATTAGTAAAAAGAAAAACATTGTGTTCTACACACATACGCTCTTATTATGAGCTCACCTGTACTGTTCTGGACATAATCTACGTGAAGAAACCTGAATGGAATCAAGGTTGTGTTTGCCCATTAGTATACTATTCATTTGCGCAAACGAGAACAAATTATTTCAGGTTTTCAAAAAAGAATTGCAGGTTCTAAACAGAAGGGCTTTTACCTGCGGGTCTTAAACGTTTAACTTCAGCCTCGCTGAGGTTTCAATTCACGATGCGCTGAAATTATACAAAGAAAAGGGATGTGCGTTTAAGAAATCTATCGTCTGGATTAAAAACCACTTTGTTAGAAAGACGTGTCGTCTAGATACTAGCTGACTGTTAGCGTGAAACGCCGCCGTTTTGTAAAGCATCCAGTGTCCGCCAAGTCGACTGGAAACTGAATGTTGGGCCCAAGTCCTTTCTCTATTATTCTTTTTACCCTTTCAAGTACGTGGTAATAGACAACGGATTTTGAAAGACGAACGAACCGAAACTAGTCGCCATTGCATAGTGGTCAAAACCATCTATGCGCTTTGCATTTCCGAAAGCCTTATATCACGTTGGTGTCATTTAAACGGTTCGCATGTTTACGAACAAGAGACAAAATTCGCCCACAGGCGGAAGGATTCATTATTTTTAAGTCGTTCATTTCCACGCTCGTTTAACAAAATGTATTAATAAAGGGGATATAATGTATTAAACCTAGCCAATCCAATCGCCACTGCTGAATAGCAAGGATTAAATGATACATTTAGTAAAACATTAGGCATGTGTCACTTGTGCTATTACATGTGAAAGCATGATGGGTTTCATTGGATTTGCCCGCCGACCGCTATTATTAAGAGGTGAAAGTTGGAAGTCAAAGTGTGGGCATATACTGTTAATGTTGTTCCTATAAAAGGCTAATAATTTTCAACAGCAACTGATGCTGACATCAATTCACAGTTTGTACAATATAACCAGTGGACTGCTCTTACTCCTGCCTATTTACATTCTATACAAATAGTGCATTACTCATAACTTTTGAAAAAAAACTCATTTTTATACAAAAGAACTCATTTTTATACAAAAGAACATGTTTTTATAAAAGAACATGTTTTTATAAACTAAGTCCATCTGCATCACGTTTGTGGCTCCGACCCACACAAGTACTAGTGTGTGCATCACTTGTATATCCGGACCATAATGTGCTTTAACCTCTCCTAGATATTAGTATTCAAGTTCTTCAGAAACAACCAAAATAGTGAGAAATATGTAATCTTGCCTATTTAAATTTTTTAAAAAGATGATGTGTAACTTTGATGAAAAAAAGGGGTCCTTTTTATCAGAAAAAACTTCATATATTGTGTTTTTACTGTGTCTCTCATTCATACTAGTGTATGTGATAATGTATGCAACTATACCACTGTGTGTTAAATCCCATGGGGTTGAGATTTGCGGTTCTCAAAGAAAGCATGTCATTTCCATTTTGTCATTTAGCCCAGTTGGAACAAGTGTTTGCAACCTTCGTATCCAAAAAGCTTCTCTCTGTAGAAGAATTTTCGCATTGTCCATACCCAATCTCTGCGGTAGCAGTTCAATTATTTGGAAGCGTAATTGGGCTATTGAGTGTCCTGCTTCAATCCAATGTTTTGCCAACGGAGAAGTGACATTTTTATTCAGAATCCGACTTTTGTGTTCAGATAATCTTAGCTTAAGTTTCCTGTCAGTCTTTCCGATGTATAGTAGTCCACACGGACATTTTATTGAGTAAACCACATGTTCAGAGTTGCAATTAGTGGTGTGCCTGAGTTGTATCTTCTCTCCAGTCCGTGGATGTAGTAGTACATTGCGGAAAGGCCATTATTCGCTTATCAAAGAGCCCAAAACTTGAAGGAGTTTCTAAGTAAACCAACAAAGGCGATCACGCAGCAACAAGTGGTTTTTAAAGGTACAACTAGATGCTTCAACTGCAAAAATTGCAATAATGTAATACCATTTTTTTACAGAAGGAAATGACCAAAAGTAAAGGATGAAATAAGCCCAAAAGGATCATGGAGGGAGTCCCTGTCACTAGTTGTTTAAGAGAAGAGAAGGGAAACGAAAGGGGAGGGGAATGCTTGCTTAAAAGGCTTTGTCCGTAGCCGGTCCCACCCTGTGGAATGGATTACCCTTGCCACTTAGGAAATGTACAGAACACTTGAGTTTCAGGAAACAACGTAACACCTTTTTGTTTCAGTCATAAATCACCTCCTTTTGGACTTGCTGACAGCGCTCTCTAGGTCACAGGCGCAGAGATACTCCTCCGGGAGTCGATTCGAGCGCGTTACAAACCTACAAATAAATAAATAAATAAAAGCCATGTTTTTACCAGTGGAGGTAGAGACTGTCTGGAAGGTAGACATTATTCTGATACCAAATCCCTCTTCTTTAAAAATGGAAAGATGAAACTCACAGCAGAATCTGAGAAAGTACCAGGACAACGGAGGTAGAAACAGCAAAACACTCTGTGAAATGTGGAAAAGGACCTATAATAGGGATTATGATTATTTTTAGAGCTGTGATGACCCCTTTATCATTGATGAACTGGAACCTGTACCATTAACTAATAGACATTTCTTTTGTCATCATTAATATGTCCTCCCCTCCGACATTCATCTTGACTGGTTATCAGTGATTGGTGAATTCACAGTGTCTATTAACCCCCACACACCTCCTTATTTTTTCAATTACAGTCCCTTCTGTTCCTTCCTGTCTCCTTTGACTTTTCGTTTTTATTTTCCACTTGTTTTTATCTGTACCCCTCTGTGAGGTTTTTCCCCTCCATTCCCTTCTCCTTCCTTTATGCTTTTTTATTCTCCATTCCCACCATTTCCCCCATTATTAAAATTGTTTATAATGTTTAATTATTTGACTATTTGATTTTTAAAATAAATGTAGGAGTAAACCTTTCAAAGTGATATTTTGGAAAGCAAAATTTTGAAATTCATTAGTTTTTTTAATTGTGCAAATACTGTAGATTTTGAATTTATTTCTAGAGCTTGATGGGGTGGACGTGGAGGAGAAGCAGGAGGACCATCAGGAAGAGGGACAGGAGGAGGAGCAAGTGGCCTCTGTGGCTAGTGACTGTAAGTCATATTCCTTTCTCAATGACAACTGCTGAATAAGAAAACCAACTTACTGTATTTTGGTCTCTGCTTTTCATCCATATAAATCCGGTGGGAGAACAATGCAATCCAGTGCCCGCAGCCCACCCATACCTGCCAACTCCCACCCTATCTTGGCCGATCCTATTCTTTCTAAGTTTCTTCTTTATTACATCTGTGATACTTGTCTATCTTCTAGCTTCTATTAACCACCAAACTCGTCCCTAACCAAATCTTAACGTAGCCCAAGCCATGGCCTTAATGGTGAACCTTACAAACCACTCACTAGCTCCCGTACCCTGGAATAATATTTGTTATTCTGTAGTGTAATGAATGACTTGCAAGGATGTTTTGTGGGTTGACCATCGGGGAGAGAAGGAGCAGGACTATTTGAATTTGTATTATTATTATTATTATTATTAATAAAGTTATTGTTACTCTTCTACTAATGTTATTTTTTTGTGCCAATAGGTGTCCAAATATTATTCGGCCTAGTTAGATCAAATAATCTTGCTTGGCAAAGTAAAATACATTTTGCTGAGCCATATTTTTCTGTGACAATATAACTTTTAATTGTGTTTATGGAAATGTCTGGTAAAAGGGTCACCACACAAATTCATTTTTTTAAACTTTTCATCCATTTGAGCATTTTTTAAATAATGCAAGTGGTTGTGGGTTGATTAATGGCAAGTACTGCAAATAGTCATTAGGTGTAAATAAAATCCCAAGGATGTAGAATCTCATAATTCCAGGTGTCTAAGAGAATCATCAGTGCAGTGTGACTGTCTGACTATACCAACATATACTAGCAGTGTGTACTATAGTTTGTGCACTCCCAGCGGGAGATAGCCACTGACTTGCACCTGGATAAAATAGCAAACATTGTGGTGGCTTTCCTTTAGCTGTGGAATTTAGAGGAAGATCAGGAGGCAGTGAGGTCAGCTTCCCCAGCCTTCCAGCTGCGGAAACAATCCGTTGGAGTTGCTTCAGCAGCTGAGCCTCTCCATCCCCACATCAGCCAGCCCTCTTCCTTCCATAATCACAAAGACCCTTCTCCAAAGTGTCCTCTCAGGTATAGAGACCCTGGCCAAAGTCTAAAAAGAACTATGTGATAAAAATGGAGAGTCTTGATAGATAGTTTCAATAGAGAGGGAATGGGCCTGTTGCAGTTGTGTTTGTTGTTAATAATTATGGAAGGGGTCGTTTTTGTAGTTTTTGGTTTGTTTAGGGCCCAGGGAGGGGAATTTAAAAAGGAAATAGAAAAGACAATTTCAGATATTCTCAGGATAGGGAACCAACGAGCAGGAGCACTACTCATAGGCTCATTAAGAGCAGAAGAACTTGGGTATAAGTTAATTGATTTGAAATCTGCACTGAAACAGAGACTCAGGGATAATTGTATAGCTAAGTTAAAAAATACAAACTATCTCAATACGAAGGTGGAGAAAAAATAGGGAAGATCTTAGCATTTAGGGTTGCAGATGATAAAGCTAAGACTCTCATAAAGGCAATCCGAGGGCCTGATAATGTGGTCTATGAAAATTCAAAACAGATATTGGAGCAATATGTTAATTTCTACTAGAAATTATATACTCCAGAGAATCAAGCAGATTTGGCTGATATAGCTAGTTATCTACAATCTAACTTAGTTAAAAGTATGGGAGAGGAAGTAACTGATTTATTAATGGCAGATGTAACATCAACAGAGATTAAGGAGGCTATTGACACCTTGCCTATAGGTAAAGCTTCAGGAGAAGATTCAATATCTCTCAAACTGTATAAAATCTGTAAGGACAAACTTATACCATTTCTTACTCAAGTAATTAGCTCTATAGGGTTAGGAGGCAGGGCCCCAGCTTCATGGAATATTACACAGATCGTCTTCTTTAGGAAAAAAAAGTAAACCAGCGATAGAATGTGGTTCTTATAGGCCAATATCGCTTATAAATACCAACGCTAACATTTTTGCCAAAATATTGGCGAGCAGGCTCACTCCAATTATGCCGGATATAGTGTCTCCCCAACAACATGGTTTCATCCAGGGTAGAGATACTACCGCTCACCGCTCACGGCCATAACAGCATTCGATGTTGCAGGGACAAAGTCCACCCCACTCGGTATGATTCTACTCGATGCTAAGAAAGCTTTTGACCGAGTGGGGTGGGATTTTCTCTGGGCTACGTTGTATGCTTTCGGTATTAAGGGAAGGTTTAGGAAATGGATTAGAGCTTTATATGACCACCCTACTGCAAAAATTCTATATGCTGGCTTGCACTCTACCTTTTTCTCAATTCTACGAGGCACCCGTCAAGGGTGTCCTCTATCACCTTTACTGTTTGCTCTATCAATAGAGCCATTTATTCTTGCTCTGCAAAATCAATCCCGAACAAGTCAGTTTATAAATGGAACGTATAGTCTCAAGGTCACAGCATAGGCAGATTATATTGCTGTATATTCTGTTTACGCAGTTGAAGCTTTGAAAGGGATAGAAGATGAGGCTGATAAATTTGGCACAATCTCTGGCTATAAATTAAAAACGAATAAAACCCAAATCGTAATAAATATAAACCTGCAATTCCATTACAGGGAACTTGTAATGTTGCTATTTATTTGGGAGTCAGAATTTCAGCTATAACACAGAATATCGTAATATTAAATACGAGACCTTATTGAGAGAGACAGCTAAATCACTTAAGAATTGTCCCAAAGTACCAATGGGTATTATCTGACGAATAAATGTAATAAAAATGAAAATCCTCCCAAACTTTTTATATTTATTTTGGTCCATCCCTCTACGAGTGAATAATAATTTTTTTTTTAAACGATTGGATGGAGTTTGTAGTAGCTTCATATGGGGGTACAAAAAAGTGAGACGAGCTACTGATTTAATAAAACTTCCATTTAATCAAGGGGGGCTCGATTTTCCTGACTTCAAATTTGACTTTTGGTCAGCTTTTTTGTATCAACTTCGTAGTTTAATTAATCCTATGGGCAACACTTTCTTTTTTTATAAATGTATGTTAGGAGAAGAGCATAACATGTTTCTATATAGAACAAATGACCTAAATTACTACAAGCGAGTCAAATTCAAGACTGCTCGTGATATTGTGATCTGGCGGGCAATTATTGTCAAGTATAATACATCTTTTTATCATATTAAACTCCCTTTGTGGAATAATTCTGCATTTCCAGAGATATTTCATGGGGGGCGGCAAGACGATGGGCTAATAGTGGGGTTAAAAGTTTAGGAGACCGGTACGGTCATAATGGCTTCATTACATTTGAAAACTTGAGGGTGTTATATAATATACCAGGAAATATGCAATTTCAGTATTTTCAAATTTGAGATTATTTCATACGTACTCTGAAACTGTTTAATGTGTTGGATTCTGATATATGGGATTGTTTTTATGGGACTAACAGTACATCCTTGATTAGTAAAGGGTACAAAAACCTTAACACCTATAAAGTAAATGACTGCGCTAGACTTTCAGACCGCTGGAGCTATCAGTATTCTGGCAAAAGGTGGGTCAAATAATCTCCCAGAAATTAGGGAGTGTAATAAAGTTATCAGTTATTGATGTAATGAAGAGTGGACAGAATATAAGATCCAACCAATCGGATTTAATCACTATTTTAATAGTCTGTGCTAGACTCACTATAGCTGGAGTCTGGATTTCACGTGACTCACCTTCAGTCTTAGATTGGTGGGGACTAGTCCAAGAAACATATGCTATGGAATATGCTTTAACCAAAGGTAGAAGTACTCGCTCAGCTGGAAAATTTTATAAAATCTGGGGGTCATTGTTTCAAGATTTAGATACATTGTGATATGCTTTTGTACAAAATGTATAATGCTTAGTTATGTCTGTTATTATCTAAACTTTTCTGTAGCCTATCAAAGAAAATAATTATCCAATTTTCTCTTTCTTGGTAATGTATACTCATGTTGGTAAACAAAACACATTAAAAAAAAAAAGGGCTCAGAGAGCGGGTGGTCCTTTTGCTGGATGTGGCGGTAGCTATTTTTTTTAAAATATATATATTAGTCTCTTTCTTCCTTAGTCTAGTGGTTTGTTTTACTGTTTGTAAATACATGGTATCCTTGGTAAATAATTGAAGATCCACTTAGTGGGCATCTACCCTTCTGCAGGCAGTGTTGGAAATCTGACCATTGTCAACATGTACACTGCCCTTTATGATTTGGTTTTGCTTACTTGATCACTCTCCAATTAGGAATAGCTGCAGGCACCACAAAGGAATACTTGCTAACCATAGAATTGATGTCACATCACATTACCCTCCTGCCACCCCGAATCCAACCTCTCCCACCATATCTAAGTAGGAATATCCGCTACCACCTCCACTTACACCTGTGAGCAGAGTTGATGCTGGGGCTATGCCAAAGGGGCTAAATGCCCACATATGAAAGTCATCATTGGAAACATGTTTCCTATTGTAAGTATAGCAGGTAAACCCGCAAAATGATTTTTCAACATGAAACAAAAAGAAGACAGAGCGAATGGAAAATCCAAGAAAGAGACCAGCATAAATCACCACAATGCAAAGAGTAATTTGCTAAATGAAGCATCATGGTTTATAAATGTAAACTTGCATAAAAACAGAATGAGGCTTATTCAGCACCAACATTGTTTGTGGAGCATACATAATGAAACAATTAGATACTACCTAGCCTTAGCCTGCCATTGATTAATATATCATACATTTTTTGTACCATGATGTCCTATAGCAAGGCTAAGGGTGAAAGGGTGGGCAACTGTACAATAATTTTGCTCCACATTTGATGCTCCAATTGTGGGATCCCTTGATGCGGAAACAGATTATGGCACAAACAATCTCATGAATGGATGGGTAGGTGAAAGGTTGAGAGAGACAGACACAGCATTCAGCAACTACATGGGCAAGTCACACCTGTCACACAAGTAAGATGACATTTAAGTTAACCTATTCAAACAGTCTTTAGTAGCCCACAGACTCCCAAGTAAGCAGTTACATAGACTAGAATGCAAATTAGATAGGACACACAGCTGAAAAATATGTAGGATAAAGCTAAATAAAATTGATGCTGTATAAAAATGGTGGATTAGCATTCTTCTGGCAATATCTGTCTTGGGGACAGCGATGAATTCTAGAACAGGAGCATCATGGAGGTTCCTTGTAGAAAAAATGACCTGTGGAACGAGAAAAGTAAATGAACATATTTTAGAGAGAATGTAAGCATGTTTGAGGAGTCGGAGTGTGACGCACAAGCGGCCAAACAATCAGTCTAGTACTAATCCTAGAGAACCAGACAAGTAACTGTTTGTACTTTGAATGAGTGACTAACCAAATGCTAGAACGGTGTACTTAAGGACATCAGGTTCATAATATTAGTCACTTAGGATTTACTACTCAAGAGCACAAGCAGGTGCCATTTTTTTCTATCTGCACAACGAGCATTGCCGCTCACAATCCTCCAGTTCTTTAGTCCCATGGATCACCACCTGCGACCCTCTGTGGCACAATTCTTGAGAAGATATAACTTGGGCTAGACTTATCAGGGACTGTATCCGACCCGTGCTCTATCGCGGTCAGCTTGAATATTTGGATCTGACCCGGTCCAGCGTGATCAGATAGCCTCGATTGGTGCTTTAAGCTTTTAAGCACCACATGTCAAAATATTGTTTAAAACTTCATAACTCTGGTTCTACCTATAGGATGTTTGTTGTTTTGGTCTTGTTTTGGTCATTAAATTAAACTCCGTGTTTCTAACCAGCTGTGGTATCATTTTGGGTGGTGTTTCATTGTTTTACTGCGGTCTGTCAAGCTACAAGAGGGTTAGCACAGATTAATTTAGGGTGTAATTTGTAATTTGCAATTTGCATTTGTGTAGCGTGTTATCACCAAAGGTCTCTAAGCGCTGAGAGAGAGGAACCTGCTCTGGATTAGTGGTGGGGAGGCAGTACTTTACTGTGCGCCCCAGGCTTCCTTAAAGAGAATGGTTTTGAGTCATTTCCTGAAAGGAAGCAAGGAGTGTTCCTTTCGGAGGTTGTCTGGGAGTTTGTTCCAGATCTGTGGGATGATGGTAGAGAAAGCTCTGCTTCCAAGGGATACGCATCTGGCTTACTCTGACTAGGACTGGAGGTTCCTGCCAACTAGAAGCCTAATTTGTAGCAAATGTGAAAAGGACAATGAATCAATCAGTACTTGTAAAGCACAGCTTATCACCCGTGAGGATACCCAGGTGCTGGGGTGCTGGGCTTAGTTGTAAGCCAGGTCTTGAGTCTCCCCCTGAAGTTGGTCAGTGAGGGGGGGTGTTTGGAGGTGGACGGTGAGGGCGTTCCATAACTTGATGGGAGAAGGATCAGCCTCCATAGAGGCTACGGCAGATGTGTGGTGTCTGTGTAAGGGCGAGTGAGGTGGAATTGAGGTTTCTGGATGGTTGGTGAAGTTCAGACAGTGGTTCAATTATGCTGGTTCTTGGTCATGAAGGACATTGTAGGCGTATGTTAGAAGCCTGAATTGGCATATTTTCTGGACTGGGAGCTATTGAAGATTTTCCAAGTGTTGGGTGATGTGGGACTGCTTGGAAAGGTTGTCGATCAGTCTGACCGCTGAGTTCTGCATTGTCTCAAGCATTCTCATGAGTTCAGTGGTGGTTTCTGCATACAGTGCGTTTCCTTAGTACAACCAGTCGGTGAATAAGGATTGGGTGACTGTTTTTCTCATGCTGATGGGGAGCCATCTGATGAATTTTTAGAGCAATTGGTGAGTGTGGAAGCAGGCAGAGAAAATGGTGTTGATCTGTTGCTTCATGGTGAGTTTACTGTCCGGGATGATGCTGAGGTTGCAGGTGTGATATTTTGGTGCAGGAGTGGGTCCGAGTTCAGTGGGCCACCAGGTGTTGTTCCAGAGGGAGGCGTGATTTCCAAAGATCAGCACTTTGGTCTTGAGAGTGTTGCGTTTCAGAAATGCGTTTTTCATCCAGTCTGCAACATGCGGGTGTGGAAACTGGTCTTGGTGTTGGTGGGGTCTGCTAAGAGCGAGAGGATAAGTTGGGTATCATTGGTGTTGGATATGATGTTGAGATCGTGGCTTCTGACGATGTTGGCTAGTGGCATCATGTAGGTGCTGAAGAGGGTTAGCTGAGGGATGATCCTTGTGGGATGCCGCAGATGGTACTCATGGGTTCCGAGGTGAAGGGAAGTAGGTGGTTCTCTGTGTTTGTCCCATGAGAAATGAAGTGGGTTGGCCTTGATCCCAATATGGTGCAGTCTCTTGATAAGAATGTGGTGGGATACAGTATCAAAGGCTGCAGAGAGGTCATGGAGGATTAGGGCCACTGATTTTCCCATTAAGTAGGGTACGGATGTCATGTGTGACAGTGAAAAGGGCTGTCTAAGTGCTGTGAGTGGCGCAGAAACAAAATTTTGAGGCATTGAGCAGGTTGAGTCTCTCCAGCTGCCTGTTGAGTTTGGGCAGTAGTTCTGCAGTTTGCTTGGGTCGGTGGAGGGTTTCTTCTACGGCGGATTACATGGCTGAAAGAGAAATCTCATATAGTTAATGAGGCTTTAATAGTTTTCACCCCTTCTTCGGGCCCCTGCAGCTTCACTCTGCCGTCTGTTTCTTTAATCAGTAGAGGACAAAGGTGAGATTTACGGCGGGCCCCACAGATTGAAGAACTCTGCTATATTAGATAAATGAAGGCTATTTACTCTTGTTAGGTCTTGTTTAATTGAGCCAATGAGAGGTTCATAGTTGATTTTAGTCATGTTTTGAATCACAGTGAATATGCAAACCCCTAAATATGTCCCTTTTTCTGTTCTTCTGGTATTAATACAGTGTACATTTTCTGTGCATATTATGACAGTTTTGCTTTTATTAAGAGAATAACCTGAATGGGACCCAAACTGGCTCGCGATTGCCTCAATCTCCCTTATAGCTACATCGGGGTCTGGTGTTAAAATTGCCACGTCGTCAGCGTAAGCTAAAATTTTAGTTTCAAAAAATTCTGTCACCACTGGTTTTGATTCTGGTGTTATCTAGGATTTTTAGTGTCAGAGGATGGTGTAGAGGGCAAAAAAGATCGGGGAGCACTTGCAGCCCTGCCTCATTCCTCTTGAGATGTTAATATTGCCCGATTCGCACCCCATAATTTGGAGTTTAGCCTTCGGGTCAACATACATGGCTTTGACTGATTTAATGAAGCTATGCCCAAAATTATAGTGTTCTAGAATAACCCACATGAATTCCCATGACACTCTGTCAAATGCATTCTCAGCGTCGAGAGGAATCATAGACATCTGGCCGCCCGTTGCTGACATAATATCGAATATTGAGATGGCTCTGTGGATATGATCGGTGGTGCTTTTCCCTGGAATATAACTGTGTTGCCACGGGCTAATCAGATGCGCAATGATCCCCCTTAGCCGATTTGCCAAAATATTTGCGTAAAGTTTTGAATCAGAATTAATCAGTGAGATTGGACGGTAAGATGATGGGGAAATGGTGGGTTTTCCCTTTTTAACAAAAATAATAATACTAGTATCTTTCCAGGATGCAGGTTTATTTCCACTCCACCAATAGCAGTAGTAGTATAGTTTTACCTAAAATTTTATATAGCTCCAACGGTATCTTGTCGGGACCTGCCGCTTTCCCAGAGGCTAGCTCTGCAAGTGCAAGTTCAATTTCCGCTAATGATATCTCTTTCTCCGGATCGTTTTTAGTGGTATTATCTAGGCTACTGTCTGAGCCGGTTTTAAAATCCCTGATATATTTGTTTATATACTCCCCGTTGGGGGCGATATTATTTGGATATTGGTTCTGATAATAGCATTGAAATACCTCCACTATATCTTCTGTTTGAGTTTATTCTTGACCATTTACCGTTACAGATGGATTGCATTGTAAGAAGCCTTTGGTCTAGTTCGTAGAGCTAATTGTTTCCCGACCTTTTCCCCATTCTCGTAGATGTTTCTCTGATGTGTTCTAAATGTTTCAGCAAATTTCTGAGTTAACCCCTTGTTTAGGTCGGTTTTAAGGATTAAGATCTGGCGAAGCAAGTACGACACATCTGTCTTTTGTGCAATTGTTGTTGTGTGAGCCAATTCTAGTCTAGCTAGTTCACCTATTTTCTTAGTATACTCAGAGGTCTGCTGCTTCTTGAGTCTGGCTACATAACTAAGGGTTTCCTCTCTAAGCGATCCCATAAATTGCTTCTGGGGGCGCTGTAGCGAATAATATCAAAGTAGACCTGAGCCCAGTTTCTGATAAAGTTAATATAATCACTACTGACCAATAGTTTCCTATCGAATGTCCAGGCAGAGGGTTTCCTGGCAATGTTGGTTAAATTAATAGTGAAAGCTAAGGCATTGTGATCAGAAATTAACTTAGGATATTTGATAAGTGTTGTTTGACCCGAGATGTCTCTAGTAGTAAATATATAGTCAATTCTGGTATATTTGCTGTGGGGGTGTGAGTAGAATGTGTAGCCAGGATCCCCTTGATGTTTAAGAGACCAAATATTAACCAGGTTGTGGCTGATTATGAGTGAGCTGATTGCCTTGAATACTCTCGGTTTTCGACCGAGATATGTATGTTTGGCTAGGTCGTTACCGGAAAAACCAAGCGCAATGTTAAAATCTCCAACAAAAATCAGTGGGCCGGGCCAGCCCACCAGCTCCAATTCCAGGCTCTCAAACACTGAGGGGTCATCTAGGTTCGAGCCATAAACTGAACAAAGGGTTAGTCCAAGAGCGAGTTCTACAATTACCCATCTACCATGTTGATCTAGGGCTTGGCGAATAGGTTTTCCTAAATGATTCTTGCCAAGTATGGCTACCCCCGAGTATTTGTCGTTTGGGTTGTAGTTGCCAGAACGTTGTACCCCTGAATTTTAAGTAGATTTCGCTTTTCCCACGGTAAGTGCGTTTCTTGAAGACATATAATGTCTAGAGAATTCGGCCTAATTATCTCAAATAGCCACCCCGCTTATCTCTGTCGTGCAGCTCTGCTACATTCCAGCAGCAAATAATTATTCTCCCCATGAACCCTTGCTTACATTGATAGTTGTATTTGCATTACAAAGTGTATATGTTTTTATTCTCAGTTCGTTTTGGATCCTTAGGTATGGAGTTGTTTATATTTTTAGTATTTTATTCCCCTTCCCAAACCAGCCTCCCCCTGCCTAACCCACCAATTCCCCCCTTACTCCCAAATTAAGGCAAAAAAAAACTCCACTGGAGTCTAGATGCAATGAGGGTGCAGCATGCTATCAGGTCCTAACCAATCTGCTAAAGTGTAAAAACAAAAAATACAGGAAAAAATAATATAAAAGAGCTCATTTGTAGAATAAATATCAAACATTATGACACGTAATACCAGTGCTATCATTCAGAATGCCAGCCTGGTTATTTCTGTGTATGTGACCCACACCTCAAAAAGTGCTAGTCTTTAGGAAACCCACCGTCCCCACACAAACAACAACAATATTACTAGTGGAGAGTGTCCATATCGTTCGTTCGGCATACACAGGTGATCAGGCTAAAGTTTAATCACTTCATCAAATACTCCTGCTTTTTTATACAATAGTGGTTTGAGTGATCATTCTCACCACTCCCCCGTTTGTACATTTATTTTAGACTACTAAGATATTCCTGTGCAGCAATCTCGGAGACGAAAACCTTAGTCCGCCCCCTATATATAACCTTGAGACGTGCTGGGTTATTGAGATAAACCGCTGCTTTTTTATCTTGAAAAGGTTTTATAAGTTGACACAGTCTCCACCTTCTCTCAAAGGTGGTATGTCAAAAATTGGGACGTGAAAAGTATGTGATATCTTTGGAAGTACGCCGAGCTTAGGGCCTCGCCTTCTGGAATACAGCCTGTCTAAGCAAAAAGTTGTCAAGGTAGACTAGGATAACCCTCGGATATGCTTAGGGTTTAGCAGGGTTTTTTAGGGTGAATGGCATGCGATGGGCACACTGTACTTCAATGTCCCAGTTCCAATTGGAAAGCTTGGGTAAGGAATCCAGGAAAAGGTTTATCATGAAGGTATGGGTGTCCTCTCCCGAAATTCTCAGGAACCCCCAAAACGCGCAAGTTGTTTCTGCGCTGGCAGTTTTCAAAATCCTCCAGTTTCCATCTGATATCCCCTATCTGCGCTTCATTTGACTCAACCCGCTCTTGGATGGTGACAACTTCGGCCTCAATAGCAAGGGTCCGGGCCTCAACCTCCATCAATCGATCTCCAAAAGAGCTACACGTTTTGACCAGCTTCCGCACTACACCTTGTACTTTGCGGAGGGCCGCTTGTGCCCTAAGTCCATCCTGCGAGGTCTCTTCGCGATGTGCGGCTATCGCCTGTAAGACCGCGTCTAATGGTACAGGTGCTGGCACAGGTGAAGATGTTAGATTTACTGGGGTTAGCTGTTCGGTATGGGTATGGTCCCAGTCTAGACCTGACCCATGAGGATTTTTCCCCTGCTTGCTGGCAGTTTTTTGCTTTTGTTTCACAGTAGGGGGTTCCGCTCCTGAATCCGTCAAACTATAAGAGACATCGGACTCGTCAGGTAAGTATGAAGCTGACGTTTCACCCCATTCATCTTCCAATTCTGCCTCGTCAGAAAAGGAAAAGAAATCGTTAGCTTCTTTTTCTGTGGCGTTATGTACAGTATTGACTTTATCGGGGTTACCCGGAGTGTTAGTTGATGTGCAGCCGTTGGCATTAAAATAAACTTTGTCTTTATTTAAATCTTGGCTGAGGTTAGAGGTTATAATCACAGATTGTTTAGAAATGTCTTGCTCAATTATACTCAGACCAACCTGCAGCAACCCTTGGTCTCTGGCTGAACCACACCTTATGTCTGCGCCTGCATCAGTAATTGTACCTAAACCAGATCCTCCATCCATTGTAAGAGGCATTGCATTGTCATAGATCGCTACAATATTGCTATTTGTACCAAGAATTGCGGTTGAGCTCACCTCGAGGGTTGCTGGTACCTGCGGTGAAATCAAACTGTCAGTCGCGGCAGCAGCATTATCAGTTTCTCCAGCTTCAGTGGTTTCAGTGGTTTTTTTTCTCCTCTTATCGTTGTTTGGAGGGCTGGGCTGCTTGGGAGACTTGGTACGGGGCTTCCTGTGCTTGTGCTACCAGCGTGTGGAGCCTGCCGCTACCTCTCCTGGCCCGGAAGCTTATTGGAGCCTCTCCGCATTAGTTCTACAACGGTCGGACCTGCGACGTCTTTCCGTGTATCTGTCTTCCGGGTCATGGTCCCTGATCTGGAGGAGTCGGGTGCTGCTGCTGCCTTCTGCTGTGCGGGACTCAATCTCTCAGCTCCACGTCGCTCTGCTGCCTCCCGCTGAGCCTGTCTCGCGGGCTGCTGCCGATAGGGTGGTTGGAGCAGCAATCTTCGCAGCCATCTCTGCTGGAGTTGCGTCCCTTCCTCACGGATCTCAGTGGCCCTTGTGTGGTGAGTACTGCAGTCTGGCTTACTTAATAGTGTTGATGAGCTTTGTGAGATATGCTTTATGACTGCCCAACCAATGTAGGAGTAGCAATCCCAAATTGTATGGCGCGTGGTTGGATTCAAATCCATTCGGGTGTGCTCAGGGGTATCGGTTAGCCTACGCCGATTCATATACTTCCATCATCCAGAGTTCAGTCCCCCCGGTCTCCGATTGTCTCCATAGAGAAACGTATTTTCAGGCAGTGATTAGCGTGGTCAACTTGGTCACTCGATCGTCCGCCAGCTTCCAATAAACATGATAGCGAGATCAGAGCTCTTTCAGCATGACTGGTCAGGAGCCTGATGCGTGAGCACTGCGATCTGTGTCAGATCGCCATCTTGCCTCCCTATATGATTTTTCAGAGAATAAAACTTTTCAAAATTAAAAACATGAAGATACACCATCAGTGACAGCCTATACCAAGTGCTGTGCTGCCAGCAGCCTACACCAAAGACCATATATATTGCACTCTCTGAAAAATCCTATATGATTTTTTCAGAGAGTGCAATATATATGTACTCAGAAAGTACACTGAAGCAAGATGCACAGTGACAAAAACCCTGGTTGGTCTTTGGTGTAGGCTGCTGGCAGGACACCACTTGGTATAGGCTGTCGCTGATGGTGTCTCTTAATGTTTTTAATTTTGAAAAGCTTTATTTGAAAGTTCATAAGAAAAAATATAACTTAACATTTTTGGATTTTATATAATATAAGGAAGGGGAGGAAGGGAGGTAGAAGGAAAGAAGAAAGCGAAGGTAGAAGTTTTAACAGGCTGGCATAATATGAAAATCGAGTATTACAATGCATATTATATATGAAACTGAGTGAGTAATTAATTAATTAGGTCAATATATCAAGTCAACATGGGTGAGGAATGGAGAACAGAGAAAATGTCTTTCATGGGGGTTTGAAATTCGCGGAGGTCAGAGGCGAATTATTTTTTTAAACAATATGATTTAAATAGGTCGTAAGTGGTAACCAGAAGAGATCTCTATTTACCATTGGCTTTCTAGAGGAGGCAAAAGCAACATCAAGTCGATGAACATGCAAAGACTATTCCACCAGTGTTGTATGGAGATTTTGTGAAGTTTTTCCAATTAAAAGAGATGTGGTGGAAGGCTAGAGCAAGCATGAGATCAAAAAGACCTTGGCTATGTGAGGGAAGATCTAAAGAGTGGGAGAGGCTACCAGCAAAGAGAAGAAGTATAGAATAAGAAATGGAAATCTTAAACAGTTGGGAAATATATAGCTAAACCCTCCCCCAAAAGTCAGAAACCAAAGGACAGACGAAGAGAAGATGCATGAGATTAGCGTTAGAGGAACCACAAGTCCAACAGTTAGAGTAGGTTGAAGAGGAAAAACAGGCTATAGAGGCAGGGGTAAGATAAAGCCTGTCGTAATGAAAGAACATAGATTTGGTAAGAGAGGCAGAACGAGAGATTTGTAAAGACCTGGATCAAAGTTTGTCCCAGAAGGTGACAGCCCATTCACATCCCAGATCCGATTCCCAAGAAAGTTCCAATATAGATTTAGTTTGATCTGGATTGGGGGCTGAGAAATATTTGTATATAAGGGAGGCTTTGGGTAGAGATAGGAGTATCTTAAGAAGAGGATTTTGGACAGCAATTGGAGTTGGAGAGGGGAGGGAATAATAAACGTCAAGAATAATTGCCATAAGAGTAGTACACTTCTGTAAAAAGTAGGGGGGCAATGGAATGAAGCTTGAAATTGGGGGAAGGAATAAGGTGAAAGACCATTGGAAATGTGTTTAACCCAAATAATTCCTTTTACTCTCCTTGCTTTCCAAAAAATGGGTTTATTCTTAAGAAGAATAAGAGAATGGGGAAGACAGAATTTTGTGAGAGGGATAATTTCGGTCTTATCAGAGTTAATGTTATAGCCAGAGAACCGCAAAAAAGACTGAAATTCAAATAATAAAGGGGGAATAGATGTTTTAGGATTAGAAATAAATAGAAGAATATCGTCATCGTTAAGCATGGGCGAATTTTGCGAATCTCGCGTTCGCGAATTTTGCGGATTTGCGAACTCGCAATCCGCAAAATCCGCGAATTCTCGCGAATTTGCGGATTTTTTTTTTTTTGTGTTTGCACGGGTTTCTGCCAGTTCGCGAGGGTTTTGTACAATTTCGCAAATTGCGAACTTACCTGTCGGGTCGCAAGTTTCGCGAACTTGTTGTTTCTACGTGTCCAGCCTGTTTGGGACACTCTTCTTCATCACTGCCACACTCTGTCACCACTGCCACTCTCTGACTACTCATGCCACCCTCTGGCCCACCCATGCCACCCTCTGTTTCATCACAGCACCCTCTGGTTGTCCAGTCAGTGTACATTATTGTGGCAACGCAAGCACACCTTCCCTGCCGCAAGTGACCTGAATTAATTTGGGGCTGATTAATGTGTCACAGAATATTTTTTTAGCTGGCACCTGCTTCCTTAGTGCTTCCTGATTAGTGATCTTTTGCACTTGCTAAGTGCTTTCATTGTTGCAAAATTAGTTACAACACCTGCCCTGCCCCAACTGACAATAATGAATTAGGGGCTGATTAATGGATTTGAACTTCCAGCCTGGCTCCTGCTTGTCTCCCTTAGCTGTAATTCAGGACCTTTGTGGCATATGTGTAACTATTCTGAGGTTCAGAGCAGGGTCACATAATAGTTTCAACTGGCAACTGAACTCTGGAGGGGCCCCTCAGGAAGCACTACAGGAAATGGCTACTAATGATGAGCCTGAACTTTTGAACCTGGTAAGTAGTTTCAGTTTTGCTAAGATCATATTTCTGCAATTTTGCACTTATTCGCGGGGCGCGAACTCACGCGAACAGTGCGAACAGTGCGAGCAAAATCTGCTGCTCGCGGATTTGCGGATTTTGCGGGAGATTCGCAAATCTCGCGGATTGCGAATTTACCGAAAATCCGCAAAATCCGCGAGCGAAACGGATTTTCCGCCCATGCTTATTCTAGAGGGCTCTGACTTCTGCATGTTTCCATGCATTGGGAAATGTGGCTGTGGGGATGGACGTATTGAGTATGGTTGTTAGTTGTACTCTTATCTTGTTGCTTCCTAGGTTGAAGACAAAGTGGGTGCAGGGGTCCATGGATGCTTCTGAGTGGATGGAGTTAATTATTCCTGTGGTGTCTGGTGTGGTGAGTTGTTTTCATGTGGTGAGGTGCTGGTCAGGAGGGGATTTTGTTGGAGTATGGAGGCTGAGGAGGTCAGTGGGTTGGTGCTCAAAGCTCCTTTCAATGGTGGATATCTCGTTGTGGAAGTGTTTTGCTAGAGTGTTACATAGTTCCTGTGAGCGGGAATCATGTTCTTGGTGGTTGTGAGGCAGTAGAATCCTCTGACGATGGGGAAGAGTTCCTTGGTGTGTTTGACGCTTACCTCTATGCAGTTTCAAAGGGCATTCTGTTGGCATCTTTGAGTTGTTGGTAGTAGTCGTTGAGGGCTGACTTGAAGGGGACTCTGTCTGTAGTGTCTCTGCTGGAGTGGGCGCAGACAGGCTTGCATATGGTACGCCTTGGTGCGCCAGCAGAGCAGCCGTGCTGCACTGTCCATTAAGTAGGTTATGGGAGGGGGAAGGAGCCCAGGGAAAGCAGAAAGCGGGCCACGGTAACGGTGAGCGAGCTGTGAGACTTGCTGTTCAAAGCAAGTTAAATGAGTACAAATGGGTACAATTTAAACAACATTTAAACACAAACAGTCTATGCAGAGTAAAAAACAAAGCATGGGAAAACTTTAAAAATCCCCAAAAAGCACAGACAGGTGAATTCACAATCAGGATGAGAGGCAAAGCAAGGCAAACTGAGTATACACAGATAAGCCCAAATGGGCACGACTTCAACTAAATGCAAGTCATGAATATAACCATGCTGTGATCACTGGACCAAAATAATTTGATTTTGTTTAATTGAAAGCATTGCTCAGGCCAGGTAAACAAACTTGAGGAAAGTGATGCTTTTTTTGTTTTGGTATTGTCCAAGGCCTTTCGATTTTACTAAAATTATATGTATAATATACTCACTTATAAGGTCTTTGAGCCAACCCTTTTCTTTCATTGGAATCACTGACAAATTATCGATTTCACTAAAATCGACCTACACAAATATCGAGTCTCAAACATCGATTACAATTACATCGACACCCTATACTTATTTAAAAAAATACTAAAACATCGATCACACAATATCGATCTACAAAAACATTGACTACACAAATTTCGAAAGCACAATTATCGAAATATAAAATATCAACATTTATAATTAAATATAGAACATAAAAATTATATCGATTACACTAATATCGACAGCACATATTTCGACTATCTCTAAATATTGACAGCACTAAATGAATAAATACATATTTTCTAAACACTACACATGAAACACTATTAAAAATACACCCATAGAAATATATTTTAACATACAAAAGACATTTATATGAACATAGCTCTCTAAAACATTTATTAAAAATTACCACATCAATAAAAAAAATGTATACACACACATTTATTACCTAGACTTTTTTAAACAAATATTAATCTTATTTTACAACCTATACAAATGCAATAAAGTATTAGTAAAATACTTACTAATACACTACTCCTCTGTATAAACTTTTAACAGACAACTAACTTAATTCATTAACTTAAAAAAATTCAAACTAACCAATACAAACACATCTCAAGGTATGTGACCAATCACAAACAAACACTAATTAAACATACCCTATATAAAGAAGTTAAAATAATACCCGAAAACCAGCAGAAAATATTCAGCTTCAAGATATACTGCCAAATTTTCGACGACCTTAAATATTCTTCTGTGAAGGAAAATAGTACTAAGGGTGGGCGTACTTCACGAAGTAGCGCTGCGCGAAGCTACGCGAAGTGCACTTCGCACTACGCGAACTTCACGTAGCACTACGCGAGCTGCGTAGTAGCAAGTGTTTTCAATGATTGCACAGTGCGGACAAGCATCCGGCACTGTGCAATCATTGAAAACGGCATCTTGCAAAGTGCAAGCTGTAGTTTTCTGCTGCTAGAGTAGATTATTACTCGAGCTGCAGCTTTCTCAACGCGAACTGGTAGTTTCTCATTGAGAGCGGTCGCGAGCATGCGCAACCACTCACAATGAGAAACCTTACTTCCCCGCATTGAGAATCTTGCTGGGATGTCATTTTGCTTGCCCGCGGTCGCGAACATGACGTTCAGGACCGCGAACAAGCAAAAAATGAACGCTGCACTACGCTACGCTGCACTACGCGTGTTTGCACTGTGCTGCTCGCGTAGTGCGAAGTTGCGCAAACTTCACAAACTCCGCGAGCGTAGCATAGTGCTTCGCCAAGGGTTAGAAATTACTACAAACTACAAAAAGTAAGTAATCTTATAGCTCAGAATGAAATGTTTTATCTAATGTAACCTACTACTCATAGTAAAAAGTTTATAACTGATTATTTCTTTCTATCTCTACTTTTTTCAACAACAGATTTTACTATAAAAAACAGATGGACATTTTCAACAAAAGCACTACAACCTACTTATAATGTAAGTATATTAAAATGTGTTTATTTACACTGAAAAAACATAAATAAATAGGTAAAATGATAAAAACATGTAATAAATCAGACTTCACTTTCTAATGTTTAAAAATTAGTAAAAACAGGTTTAAAAGACAAAACAAGTGAAATTCTTTTTGTAAAAAATGAAATTTCTATTATAAATACTGAACTAATTATTGCTCATACATTTTTATTTCCCAACAGATGACTGAAAAACGAAAATCTGCAATATATCACCAAAAAATCTACATTCAACAACTAAGAATTAACAATTGGTAAGTATATAATACAAACACATATACTAATATTTAGCTATCAAAAAAATCAACAATGTTAGTACTTGACTTTATTAAAATTTATAAATGTGTTTTCAGAAAATGTTATCTATTTAAAAATAAATAAACTGAACTTTTTCATTTTAAAAGGTAACACCCTACCAAATGTGTAACCAAAATATACATATAAACATTGCCTAAAATATTGTTTACTTTCTTTCAACAGACCACTAAAAACTATAAAAGCATCAAGCTAAAAAGACATCTACTTTCAAAATCTACAATTTTACTGTTGGTAAGTAAGTAGCTACAAATTGTACATAAATAATTAAATACTCTTTTAAATTATAAACATTTCCTAATATTATTTAATACACTCTTTCTAGATTTAAGAAAACAACAATGACAGAAGAAGCAAGATTTATAACATCTCAGAAAGGAACATTTTTATTATGCTATATGGGGTATACTTATACTCAGGAGAAACAAAAAGACCTTAAAGTTAACTGGAAATTACTCTAACAAATGCTATGGGCCTGCAAAAACCAGAGAAACAAGTGTCATTAATACTACTGAAAATTACCATCCACCTAATATCTCAGAAATAGAGGTTAGATCTACTCTAGAAAATATTAAAGAATTAAGTAGCACATCTGACCTACCAACAAGTTTAATTCTTAAATAATTACTACCTAGAGTACCTAGAGAAGCAAGAGGTTAGTTACCATCAATAGCTTCTATAAAAAGAACCATAGCTAGGACCAAAGAATCCAGTAGACCAACAATAACAATACCTACAACTTTTGAAGAGATCATAATTACACCTGAGCATACAATAACACATAATGATGAACCTTTTATCTTCTACGATAATAACAACAAAGATAAAAAGATAATAATGTTTGCTACAAACAACAACCTTAAAAAATTAAAAGAAAGTCAAACATGGATGATGGATGGCACTTTTACCATATGCCCTAAACCATTCTATCAATTATATACCATACATGGGCAATACCATAATACCTGTATCCCATTCATCTATTGTTTGTTACCAAACAAACAAACATCTACTTACACAGAAATATTGAACAAAATAAAAGAAGAAACATCAGACTTCTTTCCACTAAAAATTATAATCGACTTTGAACAAGCAATGATCAATTCCATTCTTAAATCATATCCACACACATCCATACAAGGATGTTACTTCCATTTAAACCAATGTCTATGGAGACATTTGCAAAAATCAACACTTAGGGGCCCATTAGGATGTCGGGCGGATTGCCTCTGCCAGGGTAGCGGTGGCCACCGCCACCCTGGCAGAGGCAATCCGCCCGACATCCTTCCCTGCATTCCCCTCCGCCATATTACGATGGCGGAGGGGACCGCAGCGGTCGGAAAGACCGGCCGCTTGTTTTCCGCCCCGGTCGCATAGCGGCCGGGGCGGAAAAGGGATAACATGGTGGCGGTGTCTATCAGACACCGCCAGCCATATTAGAATGGGCATTTCTCAATGCCTTTCCGTGGCGGCATGCAGTGTTCACTCTGGGGGGCCCCTGTGGGCCCCCAGAGTGAAGGGCAAAGGGGGGTGGCACACGGGTGGGTACCTGTGGTACCCCCCTGCATTTGCATAATCGCAGCGGCAGGCACTGCGCGGTGCCTGCTGCTTCGAGTATGCAAATGCGTGCATTTGTTTTTAACATTGTGGCGGGCGGTGCAGTGAGCACCACCCGCCACAATGTTAATTTGAGGAATGCGCCCGCCACAGTGGCGGGCGCATCCTAATGCCAATGTCGGGACCCCCGCCCTTTAGGCGGGCGGTCCCGATCTCTGTTAGGGTGGCGGGCAGACTGTTTCCGCCCGCCATCCTAATGGACCCCTTAGTGTTGAGTATGCAACCAATATTACCTTTGCATACAAATCAAACACCTAATAGCCCTAGCATACGTGCCAATAACCGACGTGGCTCAACACTATAACCTTTTAATAGAAAGTCCTTTCTACACACAGAATGGACAAAAACTAGCTCCACTTTTGGATTACTTTGAGGACACCTGGTTGGGGAGACTACACAGGTCAGGCCACATACAGAATGTAAAACTACCAACCCTAAACCAAGAAGCCAAGACAAACAACGCAGTTGAGGGTTGGCATAATGCCTTCCTATCTTCAACTGGACGAATAACTCCCACACTACGCAAACTCCTAACAGCAATCCAAAAAGAGCAACGTTTTCAAGAATTAAGAATGGAGCAATCTGTCTTACAACTAAAACCCAAACAATCAAGACAAACTGCCCAAATGTACCAATATTTACAACAACAAGTACAACTCTACCCTACAACAAGAGGACTCGAATACTTGAAAATGATAGCCAAAATACTAACCTAAAAACACTAACCAAATAAAAGGATCAAAATCCTAATAAAGCCTGTAATATAACACCACACATCTCCATAAAAATTCATAACATATTTATTTTGTCTAATATATTTATTTAATTTATAATATATAGAGAAAATAATTATCTATCTATAGTAATACCTTTGAATAATAGCACATTTCTCAACCCACATAAATATTAATATTAAATAACTTACCTTTCACAGCAATGTAATAGGCAAATCCAATAATCCATAACAATCCATGTAGTGATAAATCCACAAAATATTTAAAAAAAACATAAAATGAAAAAATACAACTGTGCTAAATCCATCCAACATCCAAATAAATCGATAGTTGCAAATCCATCAAAAACCCGAAAATAGTTAAAAAATTTAATAAACGCTCCAGGAAACCCGAAAAATAAAGGAAGTGTAAAATACATCTCAGTTAAAACTACTGAAACACACTTCCTTTAATCAAAAAAAAGTCACAGCTCGGAAACGGAAAAGGCTGTTTCCAAACACCTAGAAGAAAAAAATTAACATTCCCACCCACATAAAACTTAGAACGATACATTAATAATAAACATAACATACATATTTTTAACAAAATATAAATAAACAGCCACAAACACACTAACTCCAAATTCAGGAAACAACAAAACGCCTCGAAAACGGAAAAACGTACCTACTCAACTCAACTCCATAATATATAATTCCTAATATACTAATCCACAAACCCTAAATAACAAACTACTACCTTTGAAACTTAGTGAAAATAGTTAAAATATAACGAAAAGCCCTCTTACCTGCTCAGACGTGAAGTAGCTTCCAACCGCGCGCTTCAATCTTCAAAATTGACCCAAAAAGACTATGAGCGGTTACAAAATAAAAGACC
Source organism: Lissotriton vulgaris (assembly GCF_964263255.1). Classification (NCBI taxonomy): domain Eukaryota; kingdom Metazoa; phylum Chordata; class Amphibia; order Caudata; family Salamandridae; genus Lissotriton; species Lissotriton vulgaris. The sequence goes on along the minus strand of NW_028248573.1, from coordinate 1,088 downwards.
CAAAAAATTGTATTATCAAGGAAATAGTGAAAAAAATGTCAAATACATTTATTTTACTAGGAAAAAAAATGGTAAAATGTTACAAATTGTTTACCAACATGATACTAATTTATTTATATTTGTTCCATTATTATATTATTATAATTATATTTTCTATATGTATTACATTAAATATTATTGCTGTTTAATATTTAATGACATAATTATTAAAAAAACTTCTGTTAAAAATTGTGAAAATAAATGTATACTTTTTCTGTATTTATTTTCTTATTTCACTAATAATTTAAAATTATTATTATTAATAATATAAAATTAATATTAATACATTTAAAATATATAAATGATATTATAATTTAGAAATGTTATTGAAATAATGTTTATTGTATGATATTAATTATTTCTATTATCAATGTTTCAATTTAAAAATATAAAAACATGTATAACATCATTTGTACAGCACATTAATATGTTAAAAATGTAATACATGTTCATTTAATATCAATGTATAAATAATTTATTTTGTATCAAAATGTATGTACTCTATGTATTGTATTCCTCAATCTATTTTCATTTACTACATTATTTGTATATACCTAAAATGTACTTTACTGAACAACTATCCAAAAATGTATAATTTCAAATTACATTGTACTTATACTTATTTGTTGAAATATTATACATTGATTTGTAATACATTTATAATTTAATTTATGTACTATATGAACAAATAAATAATTGTTTTTGAAAAACAACTGTGTTATTTTTGTCTATTACCTATTATAAAATCATGACTAAAAATATAATATATTTTTTTAATAAACTTTATATAGATATATGTATAAATATTACAAATAAATACATTACAATCATGTGACCCTTTTAATATTCACACATATAACTACATTTGATTTAGGTAGATACTACAGACTTAACCTATTTAATTTACTATTCCTACCTAAATTACATTTAATTAAGGTAGGTGCTGGACACTGAACCTATTTAATTTACTATTCCAACTCCAATCTACATTTAATTAGGGTAGGTGCTGGACACTGAACCCATGTAATTTACTATTCCAACAGCAATCT
>NW_028248571.1:0-109288 GCF_964263255.1 Lissotriton vulgaris | reverse complement strand
CTCGGACCAACACCCATCGACCATGCTTTTAACCTGGGGATCATCCTGGATGACAAGCTTGACATCATGGCAAAAGTAAACACAGTGAATGCTGCCTTCTTCCACGGTTTTCATATGCTACACAGTTTTCATATGCAATTCTAAGCAGAACCCACAGACTGACTTACGGAGAATCCGGTCCACGTTTTGCTCGCTACTTGAGGCTGCTGCGGTTCGAGGTGGCCATAGGCTGCGAGGTGATGACAGCTCTCTGCTGCTGGCTGCCGCTGCCGTGTGCCCTACTCCTGCTGCTGCTCTGCCGCGTGCGGATGGGGGATTGTGAAGGGCAGTTGCGAGCCCCCCCTGCCTGCGTGCGGACTGAAACACTGGAATCGCACCGAAGCCGCCGCCAACCCGAAAAAGCCGAGCCCCGGCAAGCGAGCTAACTAGGAGCTGCGAGTCCGCCCCGCGGGACTGCCCAACAGGGGGGAGAGCGGAGGAAGAGGAGGAAGAGTCCACCGACGGACGCTGTTCTCTCGGGGGCCATTCCAAAAGCGGGTGAGTGCTTGCTCACAGCTGCAGCTGGAGCCGCGAGTCCCCCCCAATGGAAGGAGGAACCCTCAGCAGCAGGGGTTGCTCGAGTATGAGCTATAAGCACTCACAGCAGCAGGAGCTAAGCTGCAAGCCAAAAGACATATGAGATCCCCCCGTTGCTAGGGCGCAAGGAGCTCTGAATCACAGTAGCCCCCCATGCCATAAGTTACAGTTACAAGTCCCAAGCAGCAAGCTCAGGAGCCCAGGAGCTGTGCCAGGAGCTGCGAGGCAGGGTAGGAAGTGCCGCAAGAACTACCCAATCGTGGTAGAAAAATGTTAGAATCAACCATAAAGACATTGGGTAGCAGACCAGCAAGGAGCGGCAAAGAGCAGTAGCTGAAGCGAGCAGAACGCCAATCGCCATATTCAGTGGTGTGGCAAGCAGCAGCGGCAGTGGCGAGCAGTACTCTCGCCTAGAGTTCCACCAAGGTCCCTCCTGGCCCGGACCAGCCCCACGTAACTCGTAACCCGGTAAAAGGCTCCCGGTGCCCGGCAAGGAGGGGGTCAAGTCGGGATGGTGGAGAAGCCAGCAGGGTTGAACTGACGCATCGCAACGCATCACATTCATCCGGCTCCAGAGGGAGTGAGAGTGAGGGAGTGAACTCGGTGAACCGCTACAGACCCCCGTTGGCAGCGGGCGGCAGCTGCAGTCTAGCAGTCTAGCATCAGCCGGTGAGCGACAACAACCGGCATCAGCCTCAGCAAGCCCCCAGCAGGCTGCTATCCGCACAAAAGCATTAAAACATCGAACAGAGGTGCACCTGGCAAGCTGATTAATAGCGGAATTATTAGCGGTATCCGCGCTGATTGATAGCGGTATCCGCATTGCTACCTCATGCCTGGGAGTGCTTGTGAGACGCGGGGGTGACACAGGGAAACTTCCTGAGAAAAAAGCCTCTGAGATTTACGACCTGGGGATGGGGCTGTGCAGATGATCAGCGTGATACTTTCTTGCGGCTCTCGGTCCTTGGGTCTTGGCCTTGGGTGTCCGGCGATTGGACCAGACTGGAGCCTGGCGTAGCCCCCCCATCTCTCTTTAGCTGCTTACACCCCCACAAGCAGCCAACAGTTTGTGCTCCTGAGTACAGTACCTTGGGCCCTAGCACCGGCCCAAGCTCCAGATAAGAGGCTAATCCAAGCCATAAGGAGGAATAAGAGTTGCAGTAAGAGCCTCACCCCCGGCAGGTGATCAGCTGGGAGTAAGGGGGCTGATACAGTGGCACAGTGGGTAGTGTGCTGCCCGCAAAATAATCTCTTGTCATTTGGTCATTTGGTGCATAAGCCGAGCCGAGCCGAATCCGGATCAATTATGAGGTCTGGTAAAGTGAGGAAGGCTCCAGGAGAAAAGTCAACTGCTCCAAGGGGAATAGCCAAACGGAGAAGAATCAATAAAACAAACGCAAACAAGGCAAGCAACACTTTGAAAAACCAACTAATTTAACCAATTGCTTCTCTATTCGAAAAATCTGCCTCAAACAAAAACTCTTCACAGAGCTTACGATTTCAATTTCTGAAGGACCCTGGGTCAGCACTGTTTTCCTCAATGGGGGATGTTTTGGGATTATCGACTCCTATAGCCCCCATAAAAAACTTTGTAGTGAACGATCAGTGGCTGGATGATGCCACTCATACGTCTACTTCAGGGAAACTAAATCCCCAAACCAGCGAAAATTGTGACTCCCCTAAAGGGCCGACCAATCGGAAAATTTAGACTACAAAAAAATCCATTTGAGACAAAAAGCAGTCTAATTACATCAGCGATAGTAGATTCTGCCTTTGATGATTTTAAAACCATATCTACACAACAAAAGCTTCCAATAAATTCAACAAATCGAAGTCCAAGTCCGGAAGTAATGAGAAAAGTTCAACAAAATCATATACAGTCTTTGCATTCAAGCTTTGACGAGCTTTCCCATCTCTGGTCTAATCCAAGCCACTCATCAGACAAAAGCAAAGAGAATGATCCACTGGCTGATACAAATTCAGTCTATGAGGAGGCAGTTGCAGTAGCTGAAAAGGGAAGCAACGAAGAGGACCAACAATCAGCCGGTACGCGCTACAAAGAGAATTAACACAGGCCAATGGGCCTCAGCGAAACCCATTTACCATCAGCAAACGCGAGGCATAATAAATCGTTAAATAATGAGGCCAAGACAAATTCCATTAAGGATGTAGGGCCTCTGGATTTTGTTGCTCCCCTATTACAAGCACTACAAACATCTATGACAACCTTAATAATGCAATCTGATAAATTGGACATTCAAATCGACTTAATGCATCTTATATAGCTGGGATAAATAGGAAATGAGATAAGCTGAGCACAAGCAAATACTCTCCAATTCCAACCAACCTGCACTTGCGGACCAGTTCTCGACAAATTGAGTTCACTACCAATTGTACTCGAACAGATACTTACTCTAAACAAACGCTTTATTAACCCTGATTTAGAGTCAGATCGACTGGGCACTCTCAAAATTGAGCATCAACTACCAACCGATAATGAGCCTTCCTTGGGGCAATTTAATAAAGAAGAAATCCTTAGGCCCGGTAACGTTATAATTTGTGATGATACCAATGCAATAGTTACGACCGAGGCAATCATCCCAGAACCAATAAAGCAAATACTAACAAAGAGACAAAGGAAAAAAGAACGGAAAGCCAGGAAGAAAAAATGCAAAGCAGACCCACAGTCAGGCATTAGAACATACCCCATTTTTACAAATCTAAACGCAAAAATAATAAAAGAGAATCCCATTAGGGAAATTTGTTCGGAAATAACAGAAAGATATGATAAGTCCATTAATGTAAATCTGATGACCAAAAAGGAACCCAAGGGCTCCCAACAATCAGGAAGCGTGATAAGCCCCTTACATATGACGAAAAATCAGCAGAATGTGCCGCTAAGAGCGAACTATTCGCCTACCATCGGCTCTGACAAAAATCCCAACAAAACTACGAACTGGGAAAAAAACAGCGATCCTTATCCTAAAGAGATCACGCAGTCAAAAGTCAAATTCGGAAGAGCACGCCACCTCAAGATATTGCTCCAGTCCTGGAAAATAACAAAACGGAGGGGCACATACAATCAACTGACACAATAACAATACCAATACCTCAAATCCCGCAAGGTGCAAATTACCCAGCTGGAATAAATGGGGTACCAGACCGTACAATCAGTCAAGTATACACTTACCATCGCATTGAAGCAAGGGGAAAAGGAAATGACTGTTTCTTCATCACAAACACCGTCAGAAATGGGAGTCCAAGATATTGCAGATAATCCCTAACGTCATTAACAAAGACCGACATTAGAAATTCAGAGAAATTTGATTCAGGGTAAATTAAGCTTCTGCATAACGAATAAGGAAATCATGCAACCAAATCAGGTGGATGGTAAAGAGCTAAGGATAGACTCTCCTAATCCTGGTGACGATCGTCATCAAATTATTTGGACTACGGAGTATAAGACACAGGGTTGTCACAATATATTGAATAGGAGCAACATCCTGAAACTTATGGCCGAAATCAAGGAACTAAGTGATATTAAAACCGCAGATCTTGAACAGGTCCAATTTCTAAGAGGGTCCAAGGATATAACAAATTTACAAACACTGACCACTTGGAAAACCCCAGGGATAGTGCAATTAATATCAGGGAGATCGGACCTATTTCAAACATGGTGCATTCAACTATCACAGCCCATCACCCCACTTTATCTGTTTCCTCTAAAGAAACCCAGTAGTTTACAACTTACAAGGAAATTGGCCGAACTTGTTGAGCAACGCAGTTCTTACCCAGGAAGGAATGGAAGCAGATAGAGTTGGGGAGTCACTACTATCAAAGGATCACTGGAAATGGCTTCCCAGCATGCTAAATGATAAGTGGAAGAACTGACCGAATAGTGATAAGGCGAATCATGCAGCAAATGATGCAATGCATGTACTATCATGGAATATTGCCGGTGCTAAAAGATTGTCGGAGGTTGGATTAGCCTTGGATGAATGGGCTAACTGCGATATAATCGCCTTGCAAGAGACATGGTTGCAAGAAGAAATTGCGTAAGCTGGCTTCATCCACTATACTGTAGCTGCTGACAAATGTAAAATCTACGGTTGAGCCATTGGAGGCCTTTAGGTCTATGTGTCAACAGCTCTAAAAATTAACTCGGAACAGCTTAAATCTCCCGATCCAAGCATTCAATTAATCAAATTATCAGGACAAAATTTAATCAATACCAAGACGACAATCCTGCTGAATTATTACACTCAAGCCAAAATCCGAGTGAAAAAGATAAAAAATGCTTTATTATGCAATGTAATAACGGGCCTTCGCAGCACAGAGCCATCGTGGAACATAATAATTACTGGTGAATTCAATTCCAACTTGATATATTCACCAGAGGAAGATGTAATATTAACAGCAGATAATATGCACTGGAGTGTTCCACAACAGATACAAGGTGGGACAAGGATTCGAAAGGATTGATTAGGCATACAATTGGTAACTGAACTAGAGTATCTAGGCATGCGAGTCCTGAACAGAAAGACTGATGAAGATCGACCGCCGAAAGAACCTTACTATGGGCCGCATGCCCAATGAATATTGGACTTCACCATCGTAAGCCTTTCGTTAATCTCCTTACTAATTAGTTTTTATATTGAATATACACCCATGAGTGATCATGCGATGCAACATAATAAATTCAACTTCTGCATGGAAAGATTCCAACCATCATATATACTAGAGAGCTAACTATGTACAACTAACCAAATATGCATAAATTGGTCTAATTCAAATAAAATTGATTGGTTCTCGATAATAGAGGACACCCTGAATGAGTTAGGTAACGTCCCAATGAACAAGATACAAACATGGACTCTCTTTCTGGAGAAAAAATGAAATTACCAGATATGAAGGCCAAGAGAGTCGGTCCAAATAGCAAATTGCCGAAGGAACTGCAAGACCTAAGAAGGGATCTGCAATGAACTCAAAAGAAGTTGCATTCGAATGACAAAGATACGTGTCAATTGAATACTTTTCTTGTACAAAGAAATTTATATAAAAAGAAGGTCTGGGAGTTCAAAAAAAGGATAAACAAGAGTTTTTGGTCTAAATTGCTCTTCAGCTCTAAACTCCCGAATTCAAATACATTTTGGAAGACTATAAATCAATTAACAAGACCTCGAAATGTACTTACATCGAATGTGCAGGAAACCGAATGGGCTACTTTCCTCTCGTTAAAATTTAAAGAAAATTAATTAAAAGTCCCAGGGAACCAACTTATTCTGAAATATCATAACAAAATGATAATTGAGGAAGAATGTTGCAGTCAGCTACCAACAACCAACCCATGCAAAACTTCAATCCCTGTTGCAAAATACGGTACTTACTCTGCAGAAGATATAATAAAAATAATTAAAAAGGGCAAAAGTAACGGGGCACCGGGGCCGAATTGCATCCCGCAAGCTACTTACAAACACGCACCCGAATATTGGAGCTTACTTCTTGAGAAACTCTTTGCAGATGTGCAAACCTACAACCTAGTTCTGGAAAGCTGGCAAGGCTCCATAATTATGCCCATATATAAAGGCGGAGAAATAACCAATCCACTCACTTACCCATTAATAGCATTGCAGGATGTTGAAGCTAAATATTTTGCATCGCTACTTCATTCATTCATTCATTTATTACTTTATTCGGTTAAACAGCAATAACCATAAAAGTACACAACATAGAAATCAATGCAAAGAAATGTCATACATGATACATCATAAGAGGGCAATATTATACATTAAGGGTTATTCAAGTTCGTCCATACAAATTGATTTCCGTAATATAATAACTTTAAAAAAAAAATCTGAGATAGATACAACAGTTAATACCGTGTCCAATCTCTGCAATTCTAAAAATGCTGGGCGACATCGATTAAAATTAATTTCCTTTAAAATCGGGATAATCAATTTCCTGCGTGGCATTATATAAAATTTACAAAAAAATAGAATATGAATATCAGATTGGGGTGAAGAGTCATCGCATGGACATTTAATTAAATCATGAGACCAGCTGTTCATAACAGGGAAACTCAAAAGTCTAAAAAGGATATTTAACCTAAAACGTGTCAGGACAAACCTCTCAAGGTTAGACATATACAGGGTTAAATATGGCTGTAATTTGTCCTGAGTTAATATCAGTTGGTGTAGAGATACAGTCTTTTTCATGACTTCCTCTTTGGCTCTTTTCTCTTCAAGATACACCATGCATTGTTGTTTCAATAACTTCCTCGGGAATTGTGAGCAGATCATCATAATAATTTTGGCAATCAGTTTAAAAAAGAAAGCGTTTCACATACAGAAGCCATTTGATCCTACTCACATGTTCTAAATTTAAAACATCCATCAGAATAGTACGGTTCAATACACACTCATTGGTTGTCCAGACCCTATGCCAAAGAAGTATAGGTTGGATTTTAATTGTATCCTCAATGTGTGGCTGGCCAAGATCCATGTGGCAAATGTAAGTTGAGACACTCTCAGGTACAGCTAAGATGTGTCTCAAAAACATATTTTCCACTATTTGAATGGAATTTGAATTGACATATCCCCAGAGGCCTGAGCCGTAGAGAGCCACTGATATACACGTCGCATTAAAAATTGTTAAGATTTCCCTGATTGGTTTTTTACCCATTTTTTTGATGAAGAATTTTAGGGCCAATATTGATTTCGAAAACAGGAGGCTTCTTGCTTTTACAGCACTTGCCCCTGTACCAGACTCATGGAACAAAATACCTAAATAAGGGAAGGTTTTAGTGGAATCCAGGGGACTGTTGTTTATATACATAATTTTCCTCCGTCTACTCCTCTCTGTGCCACAAAACAGTGAAAACATTTTAGAACAATTTATTTTTAGATCCAGATTTGTCATAAAATTATTGAAAGATGTTATCAGACCCTGTAGGGCAATGGGTGTCGTGCCATTATGACCGCATCATCTGCGTACATGAGTGTAGGGATTGATCTTTTACCTACCATGGGCACATCCCTGCACTCATGCAGCAGGGTTCTTTCAAGGCCGTTGATATATACTAGAAATAAAAAAGGGGAAAGGACACACCCCTGTCGTACCCCACGGCCTATCCCAAAGGATCTAGTACATTCTCCATCCTTCCCATAGCGCACAACTGCTGTAGCACAAAGATATAGTTCCCTCAAAAAACAAATAATATTTTCTTCCACACCTAAGTTTTCTAATATTGCCCAAAGTTTGCTGTGGGAAACGCAGTCAAATGCTGACGTTAAGTCAGCAAATGTAAAATAAATACGTTCCCCCCTTACTCTGGTATATTTTTGATGCATAATAAATAAATGTAAGCCCTGCTCTATTATTCCGACTCCCTTCTGGAAGCCGTATTGCAGGTCACTGAATATGCTGTTATCCTCTGCCCAGCTTTGGAGTTTCCCTAAAATAACTCTTCCAAGGATCTTTATGGATGCATCTAGAAGGGAGATCGGTCGATAACATGCACAATTTTGCCTATCTCCCTTCTTAAATATTGGCACGTTTACTGAGGTAAACCAGGAGGCATTCAAACCCCTCTCAAAAGCAGCATTGAAAAGTTGTACTAGGATAGGCCCCCATAGTTCACAATTATGTTTAAATACATCTGCTGGGATGCCATCCGGGCCTGCAGCTTTTCCACCCTTAGTTGTTTTGAGGCTCAACATAACTTCTTTTTAGGGTAATAACCATAGTAATATGCTTGCCATTTTCTTCTCCGGGTATATCTGATAACAATTGATAAATCCATGTACAGAGCTATACAACTCGGAGAAGTGGTTAACCCATTCGTCCTCAGTAATTGCTATTTCTATACATGCTTTTGTAACATCATAAATAAAGGGGGCATATACTGCTTTCCAGAAAGCAGAAGGATCTCTGGAAAGTGAGGCCTCACAGAGGGATTCCGAAGCATCCCTTTTTATTGCGGCGTTTCGATTTTTCAATGCCTCATTATAGATTTTTCTCAGCCCTCTAACCAGTAGGAGATCACATGGATTTTCATGTAAGGCATTTTTAAGATTAAGGAGTTCCTTTGTGCATGTAGAATCAAACCATCTCCTATTTGTTTCTCCCCGGTTCTTAGACTCGACCAACAAAATATCCTTGATAGAGGATGCAACGAAATTAAAATGTTTAATTATGGACTGACTGTCTGATTGTTCATCCATACAAGTCAAAAAACTTTCTGAACATTTAGACAGCAATTTCTCCAAGAATTGTTCTGGGGCCAATTTACTCCATTTGAGGCAGTAGCCATTTTGCCTCCCAAGTGACACATCTGGGACTAGGTGCCTATCTGACTGTTCCCTATTTAAATCTCGAAATGGGTTTTCAGTCTCTAGAGTTATCGGTTGATGGTCACTCAGTACAACTTCAAGAGTCTTAAATTCTTTGATCTTACGTCCATACCTGGTAGGGAATATTATAAAGTCAAATATAGTGGACGCTCCCCTACCAATAAAAGTCGGGAAAAAGGGGGTTCCTGTTTGACCAATTTCATTTGCAAACCCTAAGTCACAAGAGAACAATATGCCATTTAATAAGTCTCCACAGAAGGTGTGCTCAAAGTGAGTGAGTCCAGTATCCTGGTCCAGCATAACACCACAAATGCGTTTTCGTCCCTGTTTACAAGGAGTACAATTAAAATCCCCCCCAAATAACCAATACTTCTTCTACGCTTCTGTCCATTTCATGTTTTAAATCAGCCCCCAGCATTTTTATAATCTGAGCAATATCCATCCTTGCAATGTTATTATAAAAATGTATAAGAACAACACTAAGGGCCTTATTTATGCCCATCTTCACCAGCTGATAGTAACTATTATTAGATAGAAATGTTACTTTCTCATATTTAAGCTGGTTGGACAGGTACAAGCACAAGCCACCCTTAGCCCTGCCAATAGGTCCCTGCACTGCTGGTGTAAACATAGTTTTATATCCGGGAATGTGTATGGGCTCTGTTAGCCATGTTTCTTGTAGGCCCATGATGTCAAACCCATTTACAATACTTCCCCATATGGTGTTATTTATTTTAGATTTTAATCCTGCCACATTCCAGAAAATAAGGCGACATGTTTCCTTCTTTTCAATAATGCTATTAGTCTTCCAGGGCACAGTAGTCGCCACTGGGGTTTCCACCCCATCCTATCGCCAATATCTGTTAGACCCCTATGTATCCCACAATCTCCTATCTTAACTACTACAGTTTCAGGGATGTGCTTGGTCAGTTTCCCCTCTTCCAAAATACTTCTTTCTGAGGGGACAAGATTTGCACAATTTGAGTCATCCATCCCATCGCAAGGCTTAAGTACTTCTATATTCCCCGTGTCTATCATACTGTCTTTCAGAATGGATTTTTCATGGGGGCAGGATTATCGTTAATAAGTCAGTAGACCGCTTCTGGACTTGAGAGAAGATCAAATCGGTTAAATGTTGGAATATTATAGCCATGTAAAACATGGCCTAAAGTACGGCCAGGATGATTGTTTCCTATTTGGCCTCTTTCTAGGGACAAATACGACGGTCTGGGGTAAAAATCATCTAGTTCCCACGTAACTATTCCTTCATCTCCGATTTGTGTATGTCAACTTTGGAGGTATGGAATCACTCGTTTGTCCCTAAAGCATACTATGACCAGGTCTCGCTCTATTTCCTTAGTCATATGTCCTATCCACCCCACCCTTCTGACATTTAAGATTTTCCCGTCAATATTAGGTGGAAGCGGTCTATTTTTTCCTAGCCAAAAGGCTACTTTATTTTTTAATTCCTGGTACCCTTCAGTTTTCCCAATAGCAAGCTCAGGCACCCCTGACAGAACACTCACATAGGGGGCCGCCTCTGGTGGTAAATCAATGTGAGTGGTAGTTCTATTTGATCTTCCCAGGACGATGCCTTGTCTATCTGATATTTTCTGTCCATTTGTTTGCCTTTGTGGAATTTGCGATGCGGATTGCGTTCTCAGCTCCACAGCTACACCTAGGTCCTTAGCCCTAATAATACCCAGGGAGTTGTTAACTACAGGGCACTTCTCTATATCTGGTTGTCCAGGCTGAATGTTAGGCTTATTGCCGGAGGTAGTTTGTTGAACCTCCCTATGGCCATTTCCAATGCCCACATCCTGTGGAGCAACTATCAGGTTCTTTGAATTATTCGCTTCTCTTACAAAATTATTCAGCGTACTGGAATTTTCTTCCACAAATTTCTCTATATGGTCTAACTTTGAATTTATCATCCCGGTTCTCTCCAGTAAGGGTAACATTAAAGATTTAACTAAAGTTTCTATTTTTCCCAACAACCCCACATTATCTATACCCCAATTGGGGAAGTGTAAAATGGGATCCGGATGGCTCTATCCGGGGTATAGGATTGTGCAGTAACATGCAGAACTGGGCTGTTGCTATTTTCTTTTGAATTTTGGCCGTCGCACGCTTCTGGGAACCACCCCCTCTTTTCCGTTTGTTGAGTTTGGATTTACCTAATGGGCCCTGTTTCTGAACTATTAAAGAAGGGCTATGTGGCATGGGGGAGTTTAACACTGTGTAATTCAAACTGGTAGAAGCCGTACTAGGTGTAGATGTGTTTGAAATACGTGGCCCTGCTGTATTATCACGGACTAACAACATGGAATTAGGACTAGATCCCTGAGCAGTTAATGGATCAACTAGTCTTAACGGTTCAGGGGAGATCACTGACCCAATAGGGCCCAGAGATGACCGCTTACCCGTTATAAGATCTAGGGACAAGCGCTGCTCTGTAAGAGCTATTTCGTTATCTAAAATTACAGTAGCCGGCTGAAAAAATTGATCTAAGGTTCCTGTAGCCACCCCGCCTGTGGATGGAAGAGTAACATTTCTGTCCCTCCCAGACCGAAGCGACATAATGACCAATGCCGGGTCGTTTTACCAATGGTATAAAAGCAAAACAATATTAGAAGACTTAACAAACAAATATAAAATCCTAAAAGCTCAGCACCATACCATGATTTTCAGGGGTGTGGCCCAGCTTGGCCTTAAACAACCTTGGACGGCCTTAGACGACCCGCCCTTTGCCTGGGCTTCGCTCGGCGCATGCCCGCCCGCGTCCCGCGTGCGCGTGTATTAGAAACCCTAATTAGGGAGGCGTGGCGGGAAGAGGACCAAGGTGTGGCTGGGGCACTAGGCAAACTGGTCCTTGCAGTCCCGGAGTTTCACCACAAAGAAGCCCCAATTCGGCTTTGTCGCCGGTAAGGCAGGCGGCGAGCAGGCAAGGTCCAACAAAAAGTCTGAAGCCTCGAGCGGCTCCCGCGAAGCGGGGGCCGCGAGGCGTTATAAAGTGCTGAGAGGCGTAGCGGGAAAAGGACCCAGGTGCGGCCGGTTGCTGGGGTGCTAGGCAACCTGGTCCTCGCAGTCCCGGAGTTTCACCACAAAGAAGCCCCAAGTCGGCTTTGACCCCGGTAAGGCAGGCGGCGAGCAGGCAAGGTCCAACAAAAAGTCTTTAGCCTCGATCTGGTAAACTGGTCAGGAGAAAGAGAACTGATCCCAATTAACCAAACTGGGTTTAGAGAAGGGATCGGAACAACTTCGAACATTTTATCCATCACAATGATTGCCGAAAAATGCCAGCGCACCAAACAGGACTTGCACTTGTGTTTTATAGATTTGCAAGCCGCCTTTGACAGTGTGGATTGGAACCTATTATGGGCAAAACTGAGAGCTTTGGCTATACCAGAGAGCATATTAAGGGGCCTGTTGTTATTCTATTCTGAAACCTGGATGCAAGTAAAACTAGGGCATAGATCCCGCTTATCGAGAAAAGTGTTCACAACAATCGGTTTAAAACAGGGTTGCGTCCTGGCTCCACATTTATTCAACCTATTTATCTCAGATCTTTCTGGTAAACTAAATTCTGTAATGCTCACTCTCGGAAATTAGGCAACATACAACTCACACATCTGGCATATGCTGATGACATCGTGCTTATGAGTTTAACTAAAGTTGGACTATCAAGGTTGCTAACAGAACTTTCAGATTTCCTGTCTGCAAACAAGCTGGCCCTTAAAGGGTATCAAATTATAAATACCTGGGATATTATATCGACGATAAGCTTGCCTTAAAAGACCAGAAAAATTATTTGACACAAAGAGCAGGAGCCTTAATATTTGCACTTAGCACTTTGTCAAAAAAATTGGAAGGCCCATCGTTAAAACCACTACTAACTGTGACCTTAGCTTATGCAAGTGTAGCAATGCATGGTAAGGATTCTGTTCTTCTAAACAGTTTGTTACTAAAATATACAAAAAGGTCTTTAAACTTGCCAGTTCTGCTTCACCAGCGCAATTGCATCTAGAATTCGGTCTAATGAACAAATCATTGGGAAGACTTTATACATGCATCAAGGTGTGGTACCGAATTAAGAAGAATGTCACCGATAATAATCTCAATACATTTCTATGGCAGGAATTGGAAATACAAAAAAAATCAGAGGCAAACAAATTCCTGTCCTGTGCATTGGAGCTAACATGCTCTGCAAATCTTTGGGATCAAAATTTGCCATTTACCTCATTTAAACAGGCATTAAATAAAGCTGCAAAATTTCATTTGTTGATCACTGACAACGAATTTTTTTCGCATCGTTCCCATTCATGGTCTGTGATCAATAGTTACAAAATACTTACTGTGGCGGCCTACTTGGATACAACTTACTCAGTCTTTATCAAAAAAAGGTTGATGGCCTTCAAGACTTATTAGGACAATAGACAAACTTTGAAGGAAGCTTTTTTTTCTTTTTTTCTTTCTTTTTAGTCCGATTTTAGCTTTTAGGAGAAGTATCATTAGGATTTCACTTCGTTGAAATGAAATCCTTATTTGATTTCTCTTTTTATGTGATCTTACTTTTAACATTGGTTGAGTATTGTAAAGGAAATTTGTTATGGTTTTAATTAACTAAACAATAAAGACTAAATTCAATTAAAAAAAATTCAATTCATATGCTACAAAAGATCTTCAAATGGCTGCCCTGCACACCAGATGAACAGTCATGCAACCACATATCGCAAGCAGACTCGACTCTGGCAACGCACCCTATACCGGAATCTCCAAGCAAGTCCTACAGTGACTTCAGACCAAGCAGAATACTCTTGCAAGACTCCTACTCAGCCTCCCACATTGCACCAACATCTCATCCCACCTCAGCAAACTCCATTCACAAACACAGTCAATTCAAACTCCTCAGGCACACATACAAATCTTTGCACAATAATGGACCAACATACCTGAACAGCCACAAACACTTTCACCCACTAGGGACCTGCGCTTAGCCTCACACTCACTCACACACCCCTAAGGAAGAACATCTCTACAGTGAAGCCCATTGCAGCATTTACTCTTTGTGCCATCCGGAAGTTCCAGTGCACGAGACTAACTTGTTAAAAGTACCAGTCTGATTAATTGTTCGGTATTCCATTGTGCAGCCCAAGCTGGTTGTTGATCAACCTTCACCTTGGATCTCCAGATCCCAAAGCCTGCTCAGGTCCTTGCACAGTGGGGGACTCCGGATGGTTGTGGTTCGGGTTTCTTTGATCATAATTGGTGTGCAGTAGAGTATAACATAATCCTAAGAAATCCAATGAACTTCCTCCCAAACACCAAAGTAGGCTGCTACATATATACTGCTGCATTCTTTCTGCACAGATAAGACGAAACACAGAAATTTCCACCAGGTTACAAGATATTTAAGATGTTTGAAGGCTTTTATTAATTTTCATAGCATGTAGGATATAAAATATATCCAGCCAGGTTTGTCAAACACTTGCAATGGATTTTGCCTTTTTCTAGATTCTCTACAGCATATGTTGATTGTTTTACCTGGCATCATGCAAGCAAGAAAGCACCAGCGATGGGAGTCACTGGTGAGCCACGCAGAAGAAAAAACTCATACGGGCACAGGAATGACTGAATACCATTAAATAGGGTAATCACTAGGGGTCAACAGCGAGCACGTGGGAAAGCTCCGCTCTAGCAGTGATAGGCAGAGTTTTATTTTGCTGAACTCCGTGCTCCACTTGGAATGCAAAGTTGTAAAACTCTGCAAACTCCACCAGCAAAGCAGAGTTTGCTGCCTACTCATAGTTAAAACATACCATTTTAAATGAACCAAAACAGTGAAATTCACCAGTTGAGGTGTAACTGTAACTCATGCCCTAAAATAACTAAAGCTCACACCCCCTCCATACACAGTGTTGTCATCAATTATGTCATTTCAGATTCTTCAGTGATGTTATCAATGATATAATAGAACATGTCATGAGTGATGTAATATGTGGGGTAATTAGCATGGCAAGGCAAGGGCATGAGTTTTAGTTCCATTTAGGGCAAACACTATAGACTTCAGATAACTTCAACTGGTGAATTACAGTGGTCGTATTTTTTTTTTAAACGGCATGTTTTAACTTTCTTTTTCACCTAATTATGGAGTCCCTTCAAAAAATAAAATGTCAATGAATTTCAAAGGTTTTTTTAGCAATATTTCCACCTTAACCATTGTTTTTTTCAATGAACGTCTATGGCTTTTTTAAGGTAAAGTAAGATGTCCACAACTGTGTGTAGTGCGCGGATGGGTGCAGGGCCTGGTTGCCCAACCCAGCGCTGCATCCACTGCACTGTAGGTATACTACCCCATGCAGCATGGGGTTAGGACTCGGAGCAGGGCATGGCATTCGATTTGGCCCTGCAGATAGCGCTCTGCTGGTGCCCAACCTCCCACTGCTCACAAACACAGTGTATAATGTGTTGGTGTTTGTCATAAGCTTGACATTAAAACTGTCTTTACTATGAGTTCCTGGAGTACAGTTTTGAAATTTTGTTTGTGCAAATACAGTTTGGAGGAATGGTCTACCTTCAGTGCTGGCACCATCCACCATCAGTAAGAGTGTGCCAAATATATATATATATATATATTACCTACTGGTGGTCGCTAGTAGGTAGTTATTGCTAGGACCTATTTTCCATAGGAATTCTGCAATATTCTATTTGGAAAAACGTTGGCGCCAGTTGATGAATCTTCGCAAAATTAGTGGGGCGCTCCCGTCTGCTCCTATCCTAAAAGTCTTGGGGTGATTCGTCAAGCGGGGTCAGAAAAAAATGGGGGGTCCCAAAACTTGTTTTCCCCATGCAATTTTCTATAGGAACCGTTAATCGCACCTACAGCCCGAACGACTGAACGGAATTACACCAAATTAGGCAAAGAGGTAGTCCTCGGTTCAGACTCGTGCCTTTAGCTTAAATGGTATAAATCCATTTAGTAGTTCCTGAGAAAATTACAATTAAAAGTACATATATATCTATGGCCTCGGTGGATCCGCGCATCTTGCGTGCACTCTAAGCTAGGGGTGGGCGGCCAGCTACGCTCCGTGCACGGAGTGCGCGTAGTGCCGTCTCCTACGCATTTTGCGTAGCGGGCGTAGCCAGGCGGCACTACGCGCGCTCTGCAGACGGTGCGTAGCCAGCCGCCACCCGCCTCCCACCCGCCCTCCCTAAATACTTCAATAAAAGGATAGAAAGCTTTTTAAAACACTTACCTTGTCCGCCGCGTTCCCGGGGCTCCCTCTCACCGTCCCTGGATTCGCGCCGCCATTTCGAATACTAATGCGCATGCGCGGGCGCCCGCGCATGCGCATTAGTATTCGAAATGGCGGCACAAATCCAGGGACGGCGAGAGGGAGCCCCGGGGACGCGGCGGACAAGGTAAGTGTTTTTAAAAGCTTTCTATCCTTTTATTGCAGTATTTAGGGAGGGCGGGAGGGAGGCGGGCGGCGCGTAGTGGGGCTACGCGGAGTGCGCGGATGGGAGTAGTTTTGTGCCCACTTCGCGTAGCTCCGCGTAGCCCCACTCTGCACACTACGCCCAGGGTTACTCTAAGCGCACCGTCCTGATCACGCACTGAATGCTAATTGGCTGTCAAGTGGTTGTCAAAAACCAGGACGTGTTGGCAGCCATTTTGTGCCTCAGTAGAAGCCAGGATCTTGAAATTAGTGGAACAAGTGTTCAAAACGTATAAAGGGGGCAGGTAATGTAGCAGGGATTCTGCTCCTACACTGAACTGTGCATAGAGACTTGGAACCTCAGTGAAATAGGGTGTGCCAAAACTCACCTTAGTACCCAATATCCCCTACCAGACTAGCATCAGTGTCTTGTTGGCTCTTCCAAAATACCAATGATTAGGCAACCCAGAACATGGAACTTAGATTACCTCAGGGTTAAACGTCGGTTTCAGACTTCGAACCCTGAGGTTGTTTTTTATCTTTAACAGAAAAGGGCATGACACCTAAACTATTGCGGCCAATGGTTTTATAAGCAGCCGTAATAATTCTCTGTTACTGTTGGGGTTTGTCGGCATTGGGGACCTCGCTTAAGGCATTAGCCACTTGAAAGTTCACAGCATATCCCTTTATATTAGAAAGGACAAGATCAGAAACTACATCAAATGTGCCTACGATTCTCATTCCCAATTCAACTGCAGCCTCTGGTCCATCTTCATCTTGAACACGCTTAATGACCGCCGGAAGGACAGCCATTGACAGAGTGCCGAAGCACCTCATGTACACTGCCGCAAAAATCCTACCCCATGACTCACAGTCTCCGGCTTCTGGTACCAAGTCCTGGGAAAACTAATTGTAAGAATTCTGTGTTTTACTACGGGAGTCGAAATAGGAAATACTGTTTCGAGCTGGTCCAACTTCTCGGCAAGCCAAAAAGGCATATCATCCTTATCCTGGGGACGCTTGCCCGTAACCGCATTGACCATCACGGGAATAAGCTTCATTCTGCTCGGTCCAGCTCAAAGGGCTGCAACACCTGTGGCCCGCCCTGGAAATTGCGGGTAATATATTGAACTAGGGCCCGAATAACACTGATTGCAGAGTTATACAGGGTCCGTAATTCAGCAACGGGGACTTGCCCCGCACAAGGATGCGGGGTGAATCCAGCCAAAACCGGCCAACTAGCACCCGGAATGGACAAAGGACCCAATCTAATCGCCGTTACACTGTGCGGAAGGGTGCCATCAAACCAAACACAGTGCTGCCATGCAGAAATCGGAATCTCCTGTGTCCTATAAGGAACATATTCCAAGAGCACGGCTGTGTGAGTGTAAGTGGGAAACACTTGCGTTGCCGCATCCACTGAGGAAAAATCGCCCATGAGTAGAAAATCTCAAAAGGGTAAGCAACCTCAGCACTCGCTACCAAAATAACTGCCATGCCCTCCAAACCAACGTTGTAAGCCTGTAAATGATTGTGGACCACAATGCGACTATGCTGCGGTATGTCAGCTTTAGGCAAAAGGTACAATGTAAAACAATGTAGCACAACTGTGTAGTAATTCAAAAGGAAACTGTTTTGAAAGATTCAATCTTGAAAAGACTTAAGTAATTATAGGTAAGTTTTGTCCGACATCACGGTTATCCAGAAGCAATAGTGAAGGGGCTAAGGACTGATAGAAGTACTACTCAAGCGTCATGTAATAAGACCACCATCGTTAGGGCGCCATGTAGCAGGGATTCTGCTCCTACACAGAACTGTGCATAGAGACTTGGAACCTCAGTGAATTAGGGTGTGCCAAAACTCACCTTAGTACCCAACATCCCCTACCAGACTAGCATCAGTGTCTCATTGGCTCTTCCAAAATACCAATGATTAGGCAACCCAGAACATGGAACTTAGATTACCTCAGGCAATGTGGAACACATGAATACTCTTTCGTTATACTCTCGTACCATTCCAAAATAGGGAGTAAAAAGAAGACACGTGCAAGTTTGAAATATTTACTTCTAATGCCGTGTTCTCATGCGCAGTATCTTAGCTAATAAAAGCAGACATATTATCAGAACCAAGATTATCAGCATAGGTACTATTTTATGAAATACAAAGGGAGAAAGCATGTTATAATGCTAAATGAAAACAGGTTTAAAATATACCTATATTTCAACCTCCCTTGCTAGTAGGTTATTTTATATCTACAGAAGGTCTCTTGGAATTACATAGGCGGCCCCATACCTCTGGTATTTAGCAGAAGTGGATCACATCAGATTCTGCACCAGCTCTCAGCATATGAATGTTCTCCAAGTGAGTGTGATCATGCCTACGCAGTGCAATATTAAACGAGCCAAAATCAGAGGTGGCCACACGTGCATATATGTTATGTCTAGAACGTGCGCTGATCAGTCTGAACAACAACCACTGTGTTGAAATAACCTTGAAAGCCTCAGCACTCACTGTTCAGACTAAGCTTACCAAGCAAGGCTGCTAATATAGAAAAACATGTTATTCTCGTGTGAAGCAAAACACTTTGCTAAACTCTAAACATTTATTATAGTGTGTGCCGTGTGCAAAGGGCAGCAGAAAGGAAAAAATGGCGTTTTAACTTTTAATAAGCTCATGCCAACTTAACACAGTGTAAATGCAAGGCTCAGCCCCACGACAGTAAGAAATATTTTGACCCTCTAGACCTGCTTAGGGGGTCCCACAAGGACTCCTAGGGCCCAAAAAATGTTTTTCTTTTTTTTTTAAAACAGAGAAATGTACGCTGGGTGCATGGATCCACCGTAAAAAAATAAAAATGAAGCACGGGCTGCTGTGCTTGTTTAAAAATTAGCTACCTGAAAAGGACAAATCACGGGGTCTAAAATATTACATTTGATGGGGGTTCACAGGGGCCCTGTAGCCCGGGGACTGCCATTCCTCAGTGTAACAAAATAAGCGGGTGAGGGAGATCAAAGGTCCATCTAAGCCCCGGGGATTACCACCCTCTGGGGCTTTGTATATTTTGGGAGGGGAGCCGCGTGGTCTCCATTCTGGAGCAGTCAAAAGTCAAAAGAACACCACCCCCCAGGAGCGGCTCCTGCTGTGTCTTGGGGTCTCCACCCTCGGGACACTGCTGTTTGCTATGGCAGGGCAGGAGTCGATGTTCCCACTCTGTCATAGTAAACTTGAGGGCATATTAACAAGTGCCGTTTCGCCACAAATTTTTTTAAAAAGCCAAAAATGTGGTGAAAATTATATCCCCCTGTTTACTACGCTACGCTAAGATGCATTAACGCATGTTAGCAGCTGGTTTGCTAACGGCTCACCTCGTATCTCCAATGAGTTGCAATGTAGGCGTTCCCAGTGGCAAGGTAGGTGTTCCTATGACAATATAACATTGAAGGGGGAGGTATGAAAACAGCGTTGTATTTACAAGGCGGCCCTGGATTTTAGCATCAATAGCAAAATCTTGGTAATTGTGGTTTATGTTGGATCGTAACATCTGTTCTGAAGTAGACTTTAGTATGTTTAATATGCAAGGTGGATTGATATGTTTAGTCCACAGTCTTATATTAACAAGCTTTTCACTTGCGAACATGAATTTTATCGTAAAAAAATATCACCTAGTAGTAATTTTTATTCTTCTTTTGGGATCTCATCCCATGGGCGTATTTCAATGTTGGGGACTGTGGGTGGAGGCCAAATGTACCTATGGTGCCAGTCCGCTCCCTGCGTCTTTCAGAAGCCACCATTACTTTTCCACATGGGGACCTGCTAATATACAGCACTCCATGTGGAAAAGCAATCTGCTTTGCATTTTAAAAGAGAGAGTAGGTTTTCGTGTTCTCTCTTTCAAAATGCAAACAAGTTTGCTATGGCAGGGCGGGAGCCTCAACTCTCACCCTACCATAGCAAACAGCAGTTTTGAAAAAATCTTCCAGTAAGACAACAAATGATTTTGAAGTCTATTATCGCCGTTTTTGCTATAGTTTGCTGCCGTTAAAGCAGTGATAATTTTAATACCGTCCTCGTAAATATGCCCCTAAGTTTTGTAATGTCGACAATCCCGTCTCCCATTTTAACAGGCATAAAGTATTTAGTGAAGTGCACACTGTGAATCGTGAAGCAACACAGTCTAATTGTGATCAATAAAGAATTGCCCATTGTTGAGTACAGAGTAGGTAAATTGTACATGGGATTTGTAAAGTCAGTGGCTATTCCTCAAGCCCTCTTTTGAGGTTAATTCGAAGAGTTTTGTACTTCTTTTGGTTGTAATGTACAAAGGGGCAGATTTTCAAGACCCTTGCGCCACTATTGTGTCACTTTTAACATCGGAAAAGTGACGCAAAAGTGCTGCAAGGGGCTTGTAAATCTGCTCAACAGTGTTCTGTCATCGCAGTTTGCTTTCCCCTCTGTCATGTAGAGGATCCTGGGTAAATATAACGGCTTCTGTACAGCCAGTACCTTTCAACCCTACCCCCAATCTGCTTACTGCTTGTTACCATAGTAACAGTTCATGGAACACTTAAGTGAGCACACAGGTCACAAGTTCACCACACAATGTTGCTAATCCGAACAGTAACTGTGCTGGACTTTTTAAATTTTTCCATAGGAACCGTTAATCGCAGCTACAGACTCTGGTAAAGAGCTTGTAAAAGTTAGCCTCAGTATTATACTTCTTGTTATAAACATAATTTGTACTTTTTATTGTTAAATGTTCTCTAAGCATAAGATTATCACACTAAATAACAGTGAAATGTTGTCAGAAAAAGAAGACGTATACACTCATTTTTTTAAATTAACTTGTATTAGAACGAAAACAAATACATAGAAATGTATCTTTAACATAACAATATAATAAACAAAATGTGAGCTGGACTCCAATGGTAGGAGGTAAGGTAACCTGCAAAACAAAAATGAAAATAAGTCTTTAAAATTAGATTGATGTGACTGAATGAGGTCAAAGATCACAAATTACCATAAAACTTGGCAATATTGCTTATTCGCACTTGTGCAGTGTGCCTGATACATGCCACCCCTCTCATAGGCCCACGTTGAAGAGGTGTCTGTAGGGAAGTGCCCACTGGGTCAGATCTACAGTGTGGTCCAGCAGCTCTTTAAAATGATTCAGAGATGAGACGGAATTAGGTGAGAGATCATGTAATTATGCAGGACAATATCGTCTATTTGCAACACGTTTAATTGGAAGCATTGAGTATCTAGGCCGCTCTGCTTACCTTTTGTAAACACTGTGTTCAACAGAGCTCACAACTTGAGTTCTGCTTTGGTTCTACACTGCAGACTGTATTAAATTCAGCGTTGATTTATTTATATGCAGAGTGGACAGCAGCGTCCATAACTTAAAAAGAGAAAGAGACGCAATGTGAGAGAGAGGGAGAGAGAGAAAGAGAGAAAAAACAACATTGAAAGTTTGAGTGAGGGAAAGTAATAGATGGAGCAGGAGAGGTAGTGTTAATACTGGAAAAAATCTTAGTAGCTCACTTTTTTGCCTCCACTGTGTGTCCAAGCTCATACTGGTTCATAGTGCACCCTCAAGTTTAGTGGTCTGAAAGATAGCATAGAGTTAGTAAAAGCAGAGTACATACAACTGCACAAGTATATTTGTGCGTTAAAACCTATGCCTTTGGACACTTAGGATACTGTATTACATCAACTTCCACTACAAGGAGGTGTCTGTGCGCTCTTTTTCTCCCAGAGTACTATACCCCATGCACTCCCACTGCATAGCGGTGAGTTCTCATTACTGTGTACCCAGACTGTTACACCGGATTGACTCCCAGTGTCCGGAGGTGAGTGCCCTTTCTTGCGCACCCAGACTGTTCCAACCTATCCACTCTCACTGCCCTGAGTTATTTGTACATTCGTACTCAGTCAAGCTGCTGCACACTATCCACTCTCTCTGCCCACAGGTGACTTCCCGTTTCTACGGAAACAAGCTTCTTTGCTCACCTTGTGCCATCGGCATGATTCAAAGAGGGTCCACCACGTGTCGAAGCAGCCTTCTTATGCGTTGTTACGATGGCCACGCATCATCGCAGAACCCTCAAACATTGAGCTTTGGAGGTGTTGGCGGGGGAAGCCAATTTGCGAAACACAACTTGTTAGATAAAAGGGAAGATAAGATTGTGCGCCATTTTTTTTCAAAGGAGAGAGGAAGTGAGAGAGTGACTAAAAAGAATATGCGCAGCTCACCTTTCTGTCACCGGTGTGTCTTCCACCACGTGCCAGAATATAGTGCACCCTGAAGCTCTACATCTAAAAGATCGTTAAAGAAAGATGTTATGATTGGTAATTGTTACTATCTTAATGTGGAGTAGAATAACATCGCCCTTTCACACACCTTCCCTCCTGCTTTAAAAATACAACTATTTGTACAGTTCAAACTTGTTTAATGGGCTTCGATTTATGAAGAATTAGTAGAGTAGTAATGTTTTCCATCCGCTTGTGAAAATAAGTTGTGCAGTGATACATGTGGTTGCAATCATCACGAGCGACGGACTTTTGACTGACTATAAAAACTTTCCTGCTATAGGAAAAAAATACAAAAGCAATAAGATACAGTATATAGGACTGCGTACTCCTAAATCGCTGCGTCGCCTTTTTGTATTCAGTCTGCTGCAACCCATCTACTCCCTCCGGTGTGCACCCAGTCCTCACTACTCATCTTTTCGCAGACAGGGTACGTTATTCATCATGCAGTCCTGCTCTGTCACCAAGAAGTCTCATATTTGGTGCTGAATCTTGATATTGCTATGGCAAAGGAAATTCTCGTGCACCCATCATCATCACAGGTTCCTCACCACTAACTCAGTAACCAAAGAGGCCACGCACGTGGACATGGGCCCCCTGTTCGGTAGTTTGGGCCTACATGTGGCATCTGAACCACTAGGATGGGCCATCACATCGCTTGCGATGGGAGCACCTCTAAAATTGGGTAGAGCACGTGTGCCCTGTCTTTTTTATTGGTAGAGTCACGTGTGTAGTGACGCATGTGCTGGATGGGTGTGGTGTGGGTGTATACCAGCCATGAGGAAGTGTGTGTGCGCCGTTCTGACAACTAGACCTGGAAGTAAGAAATCACTACAATGGAAATCTGGGTCATGTAGCGTTGTTGTGTTTTCCTGGTAGCGTAAGCAGAGTGGGCTGGACTGACGTATGCCAGTGCTGTGCGAGGCTGTGAACTATGACTCCGGAGCTATGGGTGTGGTTCTGTCGTGAGCTATATGAGAAATCAACTGATTCGGATATCTGTGTTGTAGTGCTGCCATCACCCGGGTCTTAAACGCAAATGTGTCATTATGTCTGTAAAGTCCCACAACATGGCCAACATGGAAGGTACGGGGTATCACAGACCTTATATTCATCCATAGTTGCACACATAAAAGATGGTGGACATGACGCATTTCTGCGAATATGAATGTTTGTTATGTATTCAGTGGAGTGTTGTAGATGTAGTAATACAGGGCAGTGAAAGCTTTTGGTTTCAGGTTTTGGCACATGAAGGGCAGCTAATATATATACGTACGTGCTCATTCGGGTATACTGTAGAACTTGGAGCTGGAAATCAGTGTTCGGGGCGCATCCACATTCTGTTATTGAAGAGAAATGACATAATCTACGCGTGCCTGTAAATGTACTGTAAATACGGTGCTCATGTAAAATGCTGATATAGTTTTGGGTCGACTTCGCGCTATATAAATATGCTAAAAAAAATGAGCAATGCACACACTTATAAACGTACTATACACTTTCTTTGCAGTATTGTAATGATCCAGTTTGTACGTTCATATTTGTAGAATGAGCGAAAGAAAGTTATATAATCAAAGTTTTAGTTACTGGCAGAGGTAAGATGGTCACATAAGCTGTTTACAGCACAATATAATGTGGTAGGGCGCAGGAGCAGCATTTTACAAACATAATAAATGAACAGACACAGATAGATAGTTGAAGTAGGTAAGGGCACGTGTGCTCGACCCCATTTTATTACATTGCTGTTGGTAACAAGTAGAATAGTACCATACACATCATACACAGACATTCAATCGTAAACGGTTTATGACTTCTACTGTACAAAAGTAGGAGCACTATATGTGAAATAATACACAGAAGATTCTATCGTAAAGGGTTCATGAGTTGTGGTAAACTGAGGTAGGGGCGGTATGTGTGGAGCCTGAGATGATGCGTGGTTCAGGCAGACTGCACTGGTAAGAATGTCTTTTGGCTACTGAATTTTGCCTTAATAAGGCCACGTGGCGATTATTTATGGTGCACTGAGTTAGTGGCATGTATGGTGCCCATTGTGTTGCCTACTGAACTGCATGATCTGTAATCACGATTGAAATATAAGATGAAACGTATGGAATACATTGTCGAAATATGTATGTTTCAGGGTCATTGTAGTTCAAGTTGTGACCTGTGGTGTCCGCAGTGTAGACAGCTATTGAGTTTGCCTTCCGCCTTGCAGAGTGAATTTTGTTATTCAACTAAACATAGAACTGATATAAAGAAGTTTTTGAAGGAAGGCTACTTGTGGTAAATAAATTTACCTAGACATTTTTCGTATAATTATCATTACAAGACAGCTCATTCAAATGAGAGGCAGAGTCCGTGGTATCTGAGTCATACGGGCTTTAATGGCATTATCCTTAAGGATGGAGCATCATGTTCCGTCACCTCTAAGGTTCAGGAAGGGACAGTCAACGTTTTATTAACATTACACATTATATATATTAAAACTTTACAATTGAATCCAATACAGTAGGCGTAACAGGTGAAAAGAGTGAGATAAGAACACATGTGCGTAAGAGGAGGCGTGAAAAAGAGGCGTACACATTGGCGTGCACTGTTCATGTCAGAGAAACGTCACAAGAATCGTCACATGTGGGTGGATGCATAGAGAAAAGTTGCAGAATCAGCAGAAGCCCTTAACCTGGATGCGCGCGAAACTAGAATGACGTGTAACTGGGGGCTTTGACTTTAGCACTAGTGGAGGAGACTGGTGTCTGGAGTGTCAGGGCAACCTGTACTTATAACATATCTAGTATCTTATGTTTGGGGGATGTAGTGTCTGAAGTAAAAGGTCTCTCGGGCAGGGGCCATCTTATTCTGAAAACTAGTGCGTGCCTACGTGTCTGGGTGCAACGTGCAGAGCCATGGGCTTACCATGGTAACGGAGCCAGTAAATCACTTGCAAGGAGGACAGAAAAGGCCGGGCCCTTTGCTCTGCAGCCGGGAATATGTTTCACTATTTCACTAGACTGGAATGTGTTTTCGAGGAGAATGAACTGATAATTTGAAGGCAAAACATGAATTTGGCAGGCAGTCCAGGCCGAGCCGGGCACCGCTGCGCTGGTAGGAAGTAAGGCAGAGGTCAGGGATGCATCTCCATGCTGCAGCTTTCAGAAGCAGAGACAGAAGTGGTTCGAAGTCAGAAATCAGGGCCTAGCTCGCCAGAGCCAGGAAAACCAAAAAGTGTACCATGTAAAGACGTTGGCATGGCATGTTTAGAAACTGAATTATCGATCCATTCAAGGTGGATCTGGTAGAGGACATGTTAACGTTGGACGCAAATGTATTTGCGTCTTCATATTCGGTCATGGAGGGAAATTACATGTACTTTAAGCACGTACATGAAAACGTTGGGGTACACGTTAGGGGACATACTCGACCATAAAAATTTCAATTACCTCATTCCCTCCTTGTCCCCTACGTTCCCTTCAGGATATATCTATCTTCATGAGACCATCTATCATATAACATCATCTGATCATCTTTTCTCAGACGGGAACTGGAACGTGAACTTGGATGTGGAACGCAGGCTGTGGCACACAAGCCGCAAATCGCTGGCCCACATTGTAGGCATATACAACAACTGAATACTATGAGCAGTGCGATTCCTAGGAATGACAATAACTTCCATCCCCAGGCTGATATTACACTCCAGAGCCAACCGGACCAAGTCCAGGACCCTGGATTCTGGTGTAGCTGATGAGCTATTTCATGAAGCCTGGTTATTGCTTTGTATACTGATGGTGCGTTATTAGGAATAAACACACAACAACTGGATCCGATGACTCTACAAGCCCCGCCCCTATCGGCCAGGATGACGTCAAGGACAAGGCGGTTCTGAAGAACAACAAGTCTCATAGCAGACTGCTCTTCCTAGTAGTAGTCTCATTCACTACTGCTTCGAGGGTTCTAGTTAATTTGCGTATTAGTTTACTATTTGAGACAGGACCTAAAAAGAAAAAGAATCCTTTATTGAAATCTGTATACTGTTCTAATGTAGTTTTAGTCTGATCTACTATTGGGAGACCTCTATTTTGTCTAATGTGAGTAAGGCGGGAATTCCTGTGATAATCAGACGGGGCTAGAAAAATAGGTGGCAATAGGAATGCAATAAAACAAGTACCATCCCAGTCTGGAGGTAAACGTATATAGGCTGTCTGACCACAAATAAAATATGAATGTCGGGAAGCTTTGAAAGTAGACTTGCCTTTATCACTGAATTCAACAACAGTATCACAATCACTGTGTCCTAGATGCACTGAACCACTCTTCCTGACGCATAATACACCTTTAACTGATAAGACTGATATTGATGGCAAGTCTGTATTAGTCTCGGACTGAACATTTAGAATCATGAGGTTAAGCGTAAAAATACCTAATCCATACACTTCATTTTCTAGATCGGTCCCTGTCATTTGTGGAAGACCTTCCTTGTCTGGGAAACATGCTTTGTTCATAACTGTGTTCAGGTTTCCCCATATCCAATTGCCAAATGGATAAGGAAAGAGGGGCAGAGCTCCCTTGTAGTTCTGATAGGGAGGGAGTCGGCCACATATCCAACAATTAGTGGCATTGCTGGTCTGGTGAGAATGGTGTAACATACGGATGAATGTATTGTTGCGCATGGCTAAACGATAGGAAAGCTCATGTGGGGGCAGTTCACTAAACGTGTGCTCTGCAGTGTCATTAGAAAAAGAATGTGCAATAGGAAGGAACATATGTAACATCCAACTCGTGCAGATTACCGTAAGACTCAGAAAAAACATAATAAGTAACGTTAGAACACAACGACTTCGGAGATTTTTACAATATTTTTGTTTCTTGATCTCCTGAATATCTCTCTCACTAGTGGGGTCTATCTTATACATGTCAGGAACCTGTCTAACCGCTTCACCCAGGAGGGGACTTAAACAATTAAACTGCCTGACTTACTAGACCTCAACTTTGTACGGTACTCCTCTTGGGGAGTTTTCTCTAGCAGGGGAAGTTTAGTATCAGTGTCTGGAAGTGGGCAGTCCTTAAAGGGAGAGTCTGGCAACAGTCCGTGAATTTTTTTAACATGGCTCGAATGCAGCCATCCTTTCCTCCCCTCCACTTTAACTGCAGTCCTTGTAGATAATAAAACCAATTTCGGCTGCTTCCATCTGGGTTCCAGCGGACTCTTACGGTCGAAGTTCCTTACGAGAACCAAATCTCCTGGGCGGACTTCATGTGGCATTACTTGGGTGTTGTCCGGAAAGGCAGCCGCGACCTGTGAACGACAAGATTGTAGTGCAGACATCAATGTAGCCAAGTAATCTGTCAGCATAGAACTGTCAACATCTGTGATTTTACGGGGCATAGGCGTCCCCCACATATTAGGAGGCCTACCGAAGACCACCTCATACGGGGATAGCCCTGTCCTTGAATGAGCTACCATTCGCATGTAAAAGAGTGCAACTGGCAAGGCAACTATCCAATCTACACCTTTCTCGGCACATATTTTGGATAGGCGTGTTTTCAGGGTCTGATTATGTCTCTCTACGAGACCTGCGGCTTCAGGATGTCGGACACAATAGAACTTCCACTGGTAACCTAACAGGAGTGACACCTGCTTCATAAGCTCGGACGAGAATGGCTGTCCATTATCAGAGTACACGACACGGGGCAAACCGTACCGCAGGAAAAACTCACGTACCAGCTGTTTGGCAGTGGTTACAGCAGTGTAATCAGGGACTGGATATGCTTCGGTCCATCGGGAAAGAGCACATACGACTACGAGGACGTACTTGAATCCTCGACATCTGTCCATCTGGATATAATCCATCTGGAGGACTTCAAAAGGATGGTCAGGAGGATGAAATCCACCCTGTTCCACGGGGACACCTTTTCCTTGATTGAACTGACAACAGATCATGCAAGTACGCACTTTCTGTTTTGCGGCTGCTCGTAAATGTTTGTTGTACCAAAGATTCTGTAAACTGTCTAACATGGCTTTCTCTCCTAAGTGTGCTGGACTGTGTGCTGTGTTAATTATAACTTGAACCATAGAGTCGGGGAGGAACCATGCGGCCCTTCCCTTCGTCATCCATCCCTGATCTGTTCGGATCCCTCCTTGTTCAGTCCATTTCTTGATTTCGTCTGGAGTGGCATGTGTCTGTATGTCGAGTACATCTAGAATGGGATCCTTAACTGTCAGGCAATGTGTCAGTGTAGTCGGATCAATCTTTGTCATGTCAGTCGGAATATCTGTCTGAGCGGTGTATTTGGCTGTACGATCTGCCAGGTCGTTACCCTGGGAGATAGTGTCGGTGACTTTGGTATGTGCTTTGCATTTCATAATGGCTATGGCTGTCGGCAAGTGTATTGCTTCTAACAGAGCTTGAATGAGGGGACCATGCTGGATCTTGGTACCGTGAGAAGTTAAGAAACCTCTCTCTTCCCAAAGGACTCCGAAGTCGTGAACGACTCCGAATGCATACTGTGAGTCTGTGTATATGTTAACTTTCTTGTTCTTGGCTATTATACATGCTTGGGTCAGAGCAATGAGCTCTGCAGCTTGAGCAGATAGTGTGTCAATACGGTGTGTTTCTATGACTTCAGATTCAGTGGTCACTGCATAGGCGGCCACTAATTCTCCTGTACTTGTTCTCATACAAGAACCATCCACGTAAAGTGTCAGGTCTGGATCAGTCAATGCAATATCTGTCAAGTCTTGTCGGGGCTTCGTCACTGTATTAATGACTTCTACACAGTCATGTGGAGCTGGATCGGTTGTACTCGAGGGTAACAATGTGGCAGGATTAAGTATGTTGCAACGTCTGATTTCTATGTGTGGCTGGAACAGTGTCAATTCATAACCTGTCAGTCGTGCTATGGTCAAGTGTTGAGTCTGGGTACGGTTCAGAAGTACTTCTACGGAATGTGGAACCTGTACTGTCAAAGGATGTCCTAACACTATTGAATCGCTTTGTCTGATAGCTAGAGCTGTTGCTGCAACTGATTTCAAGCACGCAGGCAGAGCCTGGGCCACTGGATCCAATGTACTAGAAAAATAAGCACAAGGCTTGTGGTGTCCTGCTTGATCTTGTGTGAGAACGGACAACGCTGTGCCATCGCGTTCAGTGACAAAAAGTGTAAAAGGTTTGCTGTAACATGGTGTCGCTAAAACTGGTGCTTGACATAAAGCTTTCTTCAAGTCATTAAAAGCTTGTGTATGTTCCTGAGTCCAAGGGAGGACAGTCGAAGTCGCTGCCTCCTGTGTTGTCAACTGTATGAGTGGCTTGGCTAGAAATGCATACTGGGGAATCCATTGTCTGCAGTACGAAGTGAGGCCAATAAAGGCCCGTACTTCCTTTTGTGTCTTGGGTTGTGACAGATGTGCTATTAACTGAATACGATCTGGTGTCAACTGTCTACCCCTCTTGGACAGCAAGTGCCCAAGGTATAACACTTGCTGGGCACAGAATTGGAGTTTCGAAGGGGATACTTTGTGCCCCTTTTCGGCCAGAAAATACAAGACTGTCAGTGACGCGCGCTCGCAGTCACGTTCGGTCCGTGCTGTGATCAGTAGATCATCAACATACTGTAGTAGAGCAGTGTCAGTAGGCATGTGAATACTGTCTAGTTGTCTTTTCAATGCTTGGCTGTAAATACTCTGACTTTCCGTGAACCCTTGAGGTGCACGTGCAAATTTAAAACTTCGGCCATTTAAACAGAATCCGAATAAGTATTGGCTATCGGGATGAATGGGGACGCTGAAGAAGGCGTTCTTGAGGTCAATTACAGTAAAGAACGCTGCTTCGGAATCAATGGCAGTCAATAGTGATGAGATATCTGGGACCACTGGATACTGTGGTACTATGCATTTATTGAGTTCACGAAGATCGATCACCAGCCAATAGACTGGAGGTGCATTTGGGTCAGTTCGTTTAAGAATCGGGATGATTGTAGAATTACATACATTGGAGTCAGTTTCTACAACTACTCCTTGGGCAATGAGTTCGTCAATAATTGTCAATAAGGCTGCTACAGCCTCGGGGGGCAATTTGTATTGTCGGATTCGGGGCAGTACAACACCTTGCTTGAGTGTAACACGATAGGGAGTAATGTGCATACAACCTACATCAGTTGGACCTTGCGCCCATAAATGCTGTGGAACATCTTTCAATCTGACATCAAAATCTCTCAACACATAATGGCCCTTGAAATCACGAAGGAATAATCTCACTCCTTCTGGGGAACAACATATAACAGCTCCTAGAGCTTTCAGTGTTTTAATACCAAGTAAGTTTTCAGGACACGATTTTGTAAGCAATACATCTGTAGTACGGGACAATGGACCAACTGCAAGGGGAACTGGCTGTGATACTTCGTTAACAATAGGCTTTCCTGAAAAACCAAGGGAAACATTCTGTGAGCCTGAGAGGGGTGCCCCTGGGACCTCGTCATGACTGATGGTAGTTCTGCTCGCCCCCATGTCAATCAAAAATTTTCTGTCTTTCCCTAATACCTGACTATGTACATAGGGACCATCTTGATCTACAGGAACCTCGATAAGGGGCAAGCCAACCTCCCTCTCTAGGCTGTTTCATGTGTACTGCTGATAATCTGGGTAATCTGACTGTGCATACTGGTACATTTGCTGTGTGACGTGTTGTGTCGCGGCAATGGGTTGGGGTTGCGGTACAGCTACTGTCTGTTGCTGTGCATTCTGTGGAGGTTGCGTGTTCTGTGGAATATTCTGTTGAACATGTTCTGTTCTAGGCGGACGTGGTCTTTATTTCGTTTTGCCTGTAAGAATATTGTGTCTGAGAACGGCACATTCACTTATAAAGTGACCTGGCTGCTTGCAATAATTGCAATTTCCTTTAACAGGACCTGTAGGATGACTAGTCTGTGTGTTCTGCGTGTTACCCCTCTTCTGACCATCTGCTGGAACAGACTGGGCAACTAGTACTTTCATTTTCGTGTCTTTCATACGTCTCTGTTCATGATCGTGTTCCTCTCTAATCCTGTTCTGGTGGTACTGTAACATCTGTAACATTTGGGAAGGCGTATTAGCTTGCCATGTACTTTCAACTTTCAAAACCCTGTTTTTAACCTGTGGTAAGGAATTCTCGACTAGTTTGGTCAGGAAAAGATGTGGGAATGACTCGCTACTGGTTTTCAGGCCACTATTAATAATAAAACATTTCTCGAATCTTGAATAAAAATCACTAGTGTCTTTGTCTTGTTTCTGTTTGCAGGCTGAGATTGCATCCCAGTCTTCCTTTTTAACTGTCAATAACCTAGGCAAAACCTGTACTAATAATCCTGGCAATGCTTTAGTTTTGTCCCCAAGACCTAAACCTGGGGTACGTGTCTTTTCTTCGTCTTCTAATTCAGTCCAAACAATCTTTTTATCCCCCACCTCCGATTCCTTTTCTTTCAGTTTTTCGTAAATCCCTGCTGGCAACAATACTTTTAACATTTTAAGAATGTCAGAATACGTGTAATCGCCCATAAGTAACATGTCTTTTAATTCACGGTGGAAACCTGCAGGATCTTTATCGTGACAAGGTACAATTTTCTTCATTTCCAATAATTCCATTTTAGTCAAAGGAGTGTATACGAATACGCGTTCAAGCGTATCATCTGGCTTCCGGATTGGATGTACTTCTCGTAAAGGGTTCTGTCTGTCTAGGTGATATGGTTGTCTTACTGGGGGTGGAACTGAAACAAAACGTGGAGTCAGGAAAGTCCTGTATTTATGACGTTGTTCTAGAATGATATCAATTAAATCAGTGCCTAGACCTCTCCATCTTCTCAGGAGTAAGTCTTGCAATAGATTATACAATGGACCTGGATCAGATTGTTGATTTTCATACAGAGTAATGAGATGTTGGGTCATGTATATACCAGCTAGTCGCTGTTCTTCTGGAGTAAGGCTCAAAAATGTTTGCACTACTAAATCATCTTTATATATACTGTCATCCCCGGCCCATTGGACAGCTGACCGGGCTAGTTCCTGATCACGTAAGGTAATGAGTTCATGATAACCTATTCTCTCTTTAAGTATTTTATCAGTAACTTGGAATATATGTTCAAGAGAACATTGCTCTGGTATCGGGGAAAGGAAACGTTTCTTGTTTTCTGAACGAATGGGTCTGTCGAAAGGTCTGTCAAAAGAATACTGTTTAGGGAGTTTCACCCTACCTACGTACGCTATTTTATCCTCAATCTCTACTGGAGTCTCTACTTCTTCCTCCTCCTCCTCCTCCGAGGAGTCATTCTTGTCTGACTCGGCTTCCTTTTCAGCCTTCCGTCTGTTATGTATTGCTACTATTTCTTTATGGATCTTTCTAGACATGGCATCTATACAGGTTTGTTTATCATGTTTACATTCAGCAATATTTTGACTCCATTTTGTCAGTACATTCATCTCTTCCTTAACAACACCTGTCTGATCTTGTTCCCTTATCAAACAATTAATTAGGAATCTTAATAGTAAACCTTGTGTCTCAACTTTCTGATATGCCATGGCCTCACGAATACATTCTGGCCTCTCCCCCGTTCTAATAAAATGATATATGTTGTCTAGATGTTCTGGCATTTCTGGTAACAACATCAAATAATCTGTAACACGTCGTAGACGTAACGAGGCTAACATCATGTCTCCTGTCTTGCCAGGTACTGGATCATATCTACAATCCGTAAGATACTGTTTAAGTTTTTCATGTGGCATCGCTTTCGGAGTACGCTGTGTTGCTAATTCTCTCATTGTCATTCGATGTAACTGTGGCGGGGTGTGAAGGTGGCCTCCTACGGCACCTCCTGAAGCAGAACCATGAGCATGACTTGACGTCATGACGTGTGGGAAAGGTACATGTAACGGGGACGACTGACTCTGGGTTGCATCTGTCGCAAAAGGATTAAGAGGACCAATAGTAGGGGGACCAGTAGCAGCAGCAACAGAAGGGGAAGTGACAGCAGGTGCGGGAAGTGAGTCTTGGCGTGGAGGGGTCGTGGCTTGATCAACCGGAACATGCTGCGGTACATTATTAGCGGGTTGTACGGGTACATTGGTATATGCAGGAGCTACATCATCTAAATAGGAAGAAAGGAAAATGTCTGCTGCGGTCTTTTTGTGACGTACTTTAGTCGGAACCAATGGAGGTGGCAGGTTACGGGGTACTTCCGGGGTCGCCTTAGGCAGGCCCTCGGCCAGAACTGGATACATGCCTGAAATGAGTGCATTTCTTTGGCGGTCTAATTGTTCTGATCTGACCTGTTCTCCTTCTTCTAGTAACTCTTTTTCTCTAGCTTTTTCGGATTCTTCTCTACTTCTCTCGGTTTTTCTGATTGCTTTTTCTGTTCTTCTATGCGATTCTTTGCGCCACAACTCTATGGCATCTTTCTGAGATTGTCTGGCTTTCTTTTTCCATAACGCTTCTTCTACTCTCATGATGCATTCGGCATCCCATGTCCCTGAGACAGGCCATCTAAACTTCTCTTCCAGATGTTTGGTGTAGTCCACCCATAAGTCTAAATACAACACAGCATCTAAGCCATGTTTGTGGTACATAAAATATCCTGGAGTGTCCCTAGGCGGGACAGGAACTGCTTCTTCAAGAATCCCTTTCCTAGTACCTATCTGACGTAATTTCGAAAACAACGGCATGGCTGGAGTGATTCGGACGCGAACACAATAAACACAGTGATAAACAGTAAACAATCATTCATACCACAACATTGAAACACATTAAAACGACTGAAATTACCTGGAACACAGAAAACACAGAAAAACTCTGAGAAAAAACTGAATAACTAGATGCACTGCTATAACAGTACAGACCGGTCTCATAAAGAGACACGTCAGACCGTATCCACCTAAGTGAACACGTCAGGACCAGAATTGTGTACCCAACTCTGTCTTTACCGGGCACAAATCAATGAACCCGTCTAGATGCGTTCCCAACAACGGTACTCACCAGGAAGCAAGAAACTGAAGGCCTCGGAAACTGGACTGGACTCTGGACGGGACTGGACTGCTACGACATCGGACTGGCACGCATCACGCTACCACGCATGCGCTTCGGAACAGGTGGGCCTCCGGACACCTCGGACCTTGCTCTCTCGACTAGGGCTCTGGTCGGGATCCTCCGCATTCCTCACCGCCTCGTCTGGACGCCGGACCGCAGTCTCCGTCTCCCTCGTGGACCCGAAGGAAGATATCGGGAAACCCCGCAAACGTGCACGGTTTCCGTCGGGGTTGTAGAAGGGGTCGAAAGCCGCGTGACTTCACCGGCGAGTGGGGAAGGGGGGGGTCCCTATTCGGCGCCAAATTATGTGGTAAATAAATTTACCTAGACATTTTTCCGTATAATTATCATTACAAGACAGCTCATTCAAATGAGAGGCAGAGTCCGTGGTATCTGAGTCATACGGGCTTTAATGGCATTATCCTTAAGGATGGAGCATCATGTTCCGTCACCTCTAAGGTTCAGGAAGGGACAGTCAACGTTTTATTAACATTACACATTATATATAGTAAAACTTTACAATTGAATCCAATACAGTAGGCGTAACAGGTGAAAAGAGTGAGATAAGAACACATGTGCGTAAGAGGAGGCGTGAAAAAGAGGCGTACACATTGGCGTGCACTGTTCATGTCAGAGAAACGTCACAAGAATCGTCACATGTGGGTGGATGCATAGAGAAAAGTTGCAGAATCAGCAGAAGCCCTTAACCTGGATGCGCGCGCAACTAGCATGACGTGTAACTGGGGGCTTTGACTTTAGCACTAGTGGAGGAGACTGGTGTCTGGAGTGTCAGGGCAACCTGTACCTATAACATATCTAGTATCTTATGTTTGGGGGATGTAGTGTCTGAAGTAAAAGGTCTCTCGGGCAGGGGCCATCTTATACTGAAAACTAGTGCGTGCCTACGTGTCTGGGTGCAACGTGCAGAGCCATGGGCTTACCATGGTAACGGAGCCAGTAAATCACTTGCAAGGAGGACAGAAAAGGCCGGGCCCTTTGCTCTGCAGCCGGGAATATGTTTAACTATTTCACTAGACTGGAATGTGTTTTCGAGGAGAATGAACTGATAATTTGAAGGCAAAACATGAATTTGGCAGGCAGTCCAGGCCGAGCCGGGCACCGCTGCGCTGGTAGGAAGTAAGGCAGAGGTCAGGGATGCATCTCCATGCTGCAGCTTTCAGAAGCAGAGCCAGAAGTGGTTCGAAGTCAGAAATCAGGGCCTAGCTCGCCAGAGCCAGGAAAACCAAAAAGTGTACCATGTAAAGACGTTGGCATGGCATGTTTAGAAACTGAATTATCGATCCATTCAAGGTGGATCTGGTAGAGGACATGTTAACGTTGGACGCAAATGTATTTGCGTCTTCATATTCGGTCATGGAGGGAAATTACATGTACTTTAAGCACGTACATGGAAACGTTGGGGTACACGTTAGGGGACATACTCGACCATAAAAATTTCAATTACCTCATTCCCTCCTTGTCCCCTACGTTCCCTTCAGGATATATCTATCTTCATGAGACCATCTATCTGTTCATATAACATCATCTGATCATCTTTTCTCAGACGGGAACTGGAACGTGAACTTGGATGTGGAACGCAGGCTGTGGCACACAAGCCGCAAATCGCTGGCCCACATTGTAGGCATATACAACAACTGAATACTATGAGCAGTGCGATTCCTAGGAATGACAATAACTTCCATCCCCAGGCTGATATTACACTCCAGAGCCAACCGGACCAAGTCCAGGAGCCTGGATTCTGGTGTAGCTGATGAGCTATTTCATGAAGCCTGGTTATTGCTTTGTATACTGATGGTGCGTTATTAGGAATAAACACACAACAACTGGATCCAATGACTCTACAAGCCCCGCCCCTATCGGCCAGGATGACGTCAAGGACAAGGCGGTTCTGAAGAACAACAAGTCTCATAGCAGACTGCTCTTCCTAGAAGTAGTCTCATTCACAACTGCTTCGAGGGTTCTAGTTAATTTGCGTATTAGTTTACTATTTGAGACAGGACCTAAAAAGAAAAAGAATCCTTGAATATTGAAATCTGAATACTGTTCTAATGTAGTTTTAGTCTGATCTACTATTGGGAGACCTCTCTTTTGTCTAACGTGAGTAAGGCGGGAATTCCTGTGATAATCAGATGGGGCTAGAAAAATAGGTGGCAATAGGAATGCAATAAAACAAGTACCATCCCAGTCTGGAGGTAAACGTATATAGGCTGTCTGACCACAAATAAAATATGAATGTCGGGAAGCTTTGAAAGTAGACTTGCCTTTATCACTGAATTCGACAACAGTATCACAATCACTGTGTCCTAGATGCACTGAACAACTCTTCCTGACGCATAATACACCTTTAACTGGTAAGACTGATATTGATGGCAAGTCTGTATTAGTCTCGGACTGAACATTTAGAATCATGAGGTTAAGCATAAAAATTACCTAATCCATACACTTCATTTTCTAGATCGGTCCCTGTCATTTGTGGAAGACCTTCCTTGTCTGGGAAACATGCTTTGTTCATAACTGTGTTCAGGTTTCCCCATATCCAATTGCCCTGGGAAACTCTGGATTCAGTGTCTAAAGAGGAAATCAAACTAAACCATGCACCACAGGAACCATTATGTGTAAACGGATAAGGAAAGAGGGGCAGAGCTCCCTTGTAGTTCTGATAGGGAGGGAGTCGGCCACATATCCAACAATTAGTGGCATTGTTGGTCTGGTGAGAATGGTGTAACATACGGATGAATGTATTGCTGCGCATGGCTAAACGATAGGAAAGCTCATGTGGGGGCAGTTCACTAAACGTGTGCTCTGCAGTGTCATTAGAAAAAGAATGTGCAATAGGAAGGAACATATGTAACATCCAACTTGTGCAGATTACCGTAAGACTCAGAAAAAACATAATAAGTAACGTTAGAACACAACGACTTCGGAGATTTTTACAATATTTTTGTTTCTTGATCTCCTGTCTATCTCTCTCACTAGTGGGGTCTATCTTATACATGTCAGGAACCTGTCTAACCGCTTCACCCAGGAGGGGACTTAAACAATTAAACTGTCTGACTTACTAGACCTCAACTTTGTATGGTACTCCTCTTGGGGAGTTTTCTCTAGCAGGGGAAGTTTAGTATCAGTGTCTGGAAGTGGGCAGTCCTTAAAGGGAGAGTCTGGCAACAGTCCGTGAATTTTTTTAACATGGCTCGAATGCAGCCATCCTTTCCTCCCCTCCACTTTAACTGCAGTCCTTGTAGATAATAAAACCAATTTCGGCTGCTTCCATCTGGGTTCCAGCGGACTCTTCCGGTCGAAGTTCCTTACGAGAACCAAATCTCCTGGGCGGACTTCATGTGGCTTTACTTGGGTGTTGTCCGGAAAGGCAGCCGCGACCTGTGAACGACAAGATTGTAGTGCAGACATCAATGCAGCCAAGTAATCTGTCAGCATAGAACTGTCAACATCTGTGATTTTACGGGGCATAGGCGTCCCCCACATATTAGGAGGCCTACCGAAGACCACCTCATACGGGGATAGCCCTGTCCTTGAATGAGCTACCATTCGCATGTAAAAGAGTGCAACTGGCAAGGCAACTATCCAATCTACACCTTTCTCGGCACATATTTTGGCTAGGCGTGTTTTCAGGGTCTGATTATGTCTCTCTACGAAACCTGCGGCTTCAGGATGTCGGACACAATGGAACTTCCACAGGTAACCTAACAGGAGT
This sequence comes from Lissotriton vulgaris, assembly GCF_964263255.1. Classification (NCBI taxonomy): domain Eukaryota; kingdom Metazoa; phylum Chordata; class Amphibia; order Caudata; family Salamandridae; genus Lissotriton; species Lissotriton vulgaris. The sequence goes on along the minus strand of NW_028248571.1, from coordinate 70,839 downwards.
GACACCTGCTTCATAAGCTCGGACGAGAATGGCTGTCCATTATCAGAGTACACGACACGGGGCAAACCGTACCGCATGAAAAACTCACGTACCAGCTGTTTGGCAGTGGTTACAGCAGTGTAATCAGGGACTGGATATGCTTCGGTCCATCGGGAAAGAGCACATACGACTACGAGGACGTACTTGAATCCTCGACATCTGTCCATCTGGATATAATCCATCTGGAGGACTTCAAAAGGATGGTCAGGAGGATGAAATCCACCCTGTTCCACGGGGACACCTTTTCCTGGATTGAACTGACAACAGATCATGCAAGTACGCACTTTCTGTTTTGCGGCTGCTCGTAAATGTTTGTTGTACCAAAGATTCTGTAAACTGTCTAACATGGCTTTCTCTCCTAAGTGTGCTGGACTGTGTGCTGTGTTAATTATAACTTGAACCATAGAGTCGGGGAGGAACCATGTGGCCCTTCCCTTCGTCATCCATCCCTGATCTGTTCGGATCCCTCCTTGTTCAGTCCATTTCTTGATTTCGTCTGGAGTGGCATGTGTCTGTATGTCGAGTACATCTAGAATGGGATCCTTAACTGTCAGGCAATGTGTCAGTGTAGTCGGATCAATCTTTGTCATGTCAGTCGGAATATCTGTCTGAGCGGTGTATTTGGCTGTACGATCTGCCAGGTCGTTACCCTGGGAGATAGTGTCGGTGACTTTGGTATGTGCTTTGCATTTCATAATGGCTATGGCTGTCGGCAAGTGTATTGCTTCTAACAGAGCTTGAATGAGGGGACCATGCTGGATCTTGGTACCGTGAGAAGTTAAGAAACCTTTCTCTTCCCAAAGGACTCCGAAGTCGTGAACGACTCCGAATGCATACTGTGAGTCTGTGTATATGTTAACTTTCTTGTTCTTGGCTATTATACATGCTTGGGTCAGAGCAATGAGCTCTGCAGCTTGAGCAGATAGTGTGTCAATACGGTGTGTTTCTATGACTTCAGATTCAGTGGTCACTGCATAGGCGGCCACTAATTCTCCTGTACTTGTTCTCATACAAGAACCATCCACGTAAAGTGTCAGGTCTGGATCAGTCAATGCAATATCTGTCAAGTCTTGTCGGGGCTTCGTCACTGTATTAATGACTTCTACACAGTCATGTGGAGCTGGATCGGTTGTACTCGAGGGTAACAATGTGGCAGGATTAAGTATGTTGCAACGTCTGATTTCTATGTGTGGCTGGAACAGTGTCAATTCATAACCTGTCAGTCGTGCTATGGTCAAGTGTTGAGTCTGGGTACGGTTCAGAAGTACTTCTACGGAATGTGGAACCTGTACTGTCAAAGGATGTCCTAACACTATTGAATCGCTTTGTCTGATAGCTAGAGCTGTTGCTGCAACTGATTTCAAGCACGCAGGCAGAGCCTGGGCCACTGGATCCAATGTACTAGAAAAATAAGCACAAGGCTTGTGGTGTCCTGCTTGATCTTGTGTGAGAACGGACAACGCTGTGCCATCGCGTTCGGTGACAAAAAGTGTAATAGGTTTGCTGTAACATGGTGTCGCTAAAACTGGTGCTTGACATAAAGCTTTCTTCAAGTCATTAAAAGCTTGTGTATGTTCCTGAGTCCAAGGGAGGACAGTCGAAGTCGCTGCCTCCTGTGTTGTCAACTGTATGAGTGGCTTGGCTAGAAATGCATACTGGGGAATCCATTGTCTGCAGTACGAAGTGAGGCCAATAAAGGCCCGTACTTCCTTTTGTGTCTTGGGTTGTGGCAGATGTGCTATTAACTGAATACGATCTGGTGTCAACTGTCTACCCCTCTTGGACAGCAAGTGCCCAAGGTATAACACTTGCTGGGCACAGAATTGGAGTTTCGAAGGGGATACTTTGTGCCCCTTTTCGGCCAGAAAATACAAGACTGTCAGTGACGCGCGCTCGCAGTCAGGTTCGGTCCGTGCTGTGATCAGTAGATCATCAACATACTGTAGTAGAGCAGTGTCAGTAGGCATGTGAATACTGTCTAGTTGTCTTTTCAATGCTTGGCTGTAAATACTCTGACTTTCCGTGAACCCTTGAGGTGCACGTGCAAATTTAAAACTTCGGCCATTTAAACAGAATCCGAATAAGTATTGGCTATCGGGATGAATGGGGACGCTGAAGAAGGCGTTCTTGAGGTCAATTACAGTAAAGAACGCTGCTTCGGAATCAATGGCAGTCAATAGTGATGAGATATCTGGGACCACTGGATACTGTGGTACTATGCATTTATTGAGTTCACGAAGATTGATCACCAGCCGATAGACTGGAGGTGCATTTGGGTCTGTTCGTTTAAGAATCGGGATGATTGGAGAATTACATACATTGGAGTCAGTTTCTACAACTACTCCTTGGGCAATGAGTTCGTCAATAATTGTCAATAAGGCTGCTACAGCCTCGGGGGGCAATTTGTATTGTCGGATTCGGGGCAGTACAAAACCTTGCTTGAGTGTAACACGATAGGGAGTAATGTGCATACAACCTACATCAGTTGGACCTTGCGCCCTTAAATGCTGTGGAACATCTTTCAATCTGACATCAAAATCTCTCAACACATAATGGCCCTTGAAATCACGAAGGAATAATCTCACTCCTTCAGGGGAACAACATATAACAGCTCCTAGAGCTTTCAGTGTTTTAATACCAAGTAAGTTTTCAGGACACGATTTTGTAAGCAATACATCTGTAGTACGGGACAATGGACCAACTGCAAGGGGAACTGGCTGTGATACTTCGTTAACAATAGGCTTTCCTGAAAAACCAAGGGAAACATTCTGTGAGCCTGAGAGGGGTGCCCCTGGGACCTCGTCATGACTGATGGTAGTTCTGCTCGCCCCCGTGTCAATCAAAAATTTTCTGTCTTTCCCTAATACCTGACTATGTACATAGGGACCATCTTGATCTACAGGAACCTCGATAAGGGGCAAGCCAACCTCCCTCTCTAGGCTGTTTCATGTGTACTGCTGATAATCTGGGTAATCTGACTGTGCATACTGGTACATTTGCTGTGTGACGTGTTGTGTCGCGGCAATGGGTTGGGGTTGCGGTACAGCTACTGTCTGTTGCTGTGCATTCTGTGGAGGTTGCGTGTTCTGTGGAATATTCTGTTGAACATGTTCTGTTCTAGGCGGACGTGGTCTTTCTTTCGTTTTGCCTGTAAGAATATTGTGTCTGAGAACGGCACATTCACTTATAAAGTGACCTGGCTGCTTGCAATAATTGCAATTTCCTTTAACAGGACCTGTAGGATGACTAGTCTGTGTGTTCTGCGTGTTACCCCTCTTCTGACCATCTGCTGGAACAGACTGGGCAACTAGTACTTTCATTTTCGTGTCTTTCATACGTCTCTGTTCATGATCGTGTTCCTCTCTAATCCTGTTCTGGTGGTACTGTAACATCTGTAACATTTGGGAAGGCGTATTAGCTTGCCATGTACTTTCAACTTTCAAAACCCTGTTTTTAACCTGTGGTAAGGAATTCTCGACTAGTTTGGTCAGGAAAAGATGTGGGAATGACTCGCTACTGGTTTTCAGGCCACTATTAATAATAAAACATTTCTCGAATCTTGAATAAAAATCACTAGTGTCTTCGTCTTGTTTCTGTTTGCAGGCTGAGATTGCATCCCAGTCTTCCTTTTTAACTGTCAATAACCTAGGCAAAACCTGTACTAATAATCCTGGCAATGCTTTAGTTTTGTCCCCAAGACCTAAACCTGGGGTACGTGTCTTTTCTTCGTCTTCTAATTCAGTCCAAACAATCTTTTTATCCCCCACCTCCCATTCCTTTTCTTTCAGTTTTTCGTAAATCCCTGCTGGCAACAATACTTTTAACATTTTAAGAATGTCAGAATACGTGTAATCGCCCATAAGTAACATGTCTTTTAATTCACGGTGGAAACCTGCAGGATCTTTATCGTGACAAGGTACAATTTTCTTAATTTCCAATAATTCCATTTTAGTCAAAGGAGTGTATACGAATACGCGTTCAAGCGTATCATCTGGCTTCCGGATTGGATGTACTTCTCGTAAAGGGTTCTGTCTGTCTAGGTGATATGGTTGTCTTACTGGGGGTGGAACTGAAACAAAACGTGGAGTCAGGAAAGTCCTGTATTTATGACGTTGTTCTAGAATGATATCAATTAAATCAGTGCCTAGACCTCTCCATCTTCTCAGGAGTAAGTCTTGCAATAGATTATACAATGGACCTGGATCAGATTGTTGATTTTCATACAGAGTAATGAGATGTGGGTCATGTATATACCAGCTAGTCGCTGTTCTTCTGGAGTAAGGCTCAAAAATGTTTGCACTACTAAATCATCTTTATATATACTGTCATCCCCGGCCCATTGGACAGCTGACCGGGCTAGTTCCTGATCACGTAAGGTAATGAGTTCATGATAACCTATTCTCTCTTTCAGTATTTTATCAGTAACTTGGAATATATGTTCAAGAGAACATTGCTCTGGTATCGGGGAAAGGAAACGTTTCTTGTTTTCTGAACGAATGGGTCTGTCGAAAGGTCTGTCAAAAGAATACTGTTTAGGGAGTTTCACCCTACCTACGTACGCTATTTTATCCTCAATCTCTACTGGAGTCTCTACTTCTTCCTCCTCCTCCTCCTCCGAGGAGTCATTCTTGTCTGACTCGGCTTCCTTTTCAGCCTTCCGTCTGTTATGTATTGCTACTATTTCTTTATGGATCTTTCTAGACATGGCATCTATACAGGTTTGTTTATCATGTTTACATTCAGCAATATTTTGACTCCATTTTGTCAGTACATTCATCTCTTCCTTAACAACACCTGTCTGATCTTGTTCCCTTATCAAACAATTAATTAGGAATCTTAATAGTAAACCTTGTGTCTCAACTTTCTGATATGCCATGGCCTCACGAATACATTCTGGCCTCTCCCCCGTTCTAATAAAATGATATATGTTGTCTAGATGTTCTGGCATTTCTGGTAACAACATCAAATAATCTGTAACACGTCGTAGACGTAACGAGGCTAACATCATGTCTCCTGTCTTGCCAGGTACTGGATCATATCTACAATCCGTAAGATACTGTTTAAGTTTTTCATGTGGCATCGCTTTCGGAGTACGCTGTGTTGCTAATTCTCTCATTGTCATTCGATGTAACTGTGGCGGGGTGTGAAGGTGGCCTCCTACGGCACCTCCTGAAGCAGAACCATGAGCATGACTTGACGTCATGGCGTGTGGGAAAGGTACATGTAACGGGGACGACTGACTCTGGGTTGCATCTGTCGCAAAAGGATTAAGAGGACCAATAGTAGGGGGACCAGTAGCAGCAGCAACAGAAGGGGAAGTGACAGCAGGTGCGGGAAGTGAGTCTTGGCGTGGAGGGGTCGTGGCTTGATCAACCGGAACATGCTGCGGTACATTATTAGCGGGTTGTACGGGTACATTGGTATATGCAGGAGCTACATCATCTAAATAGGAAGAAAGGAAAATGTCTGCTGCGGTCTTTTTGTGACGTACTTTAGTCGGAACCAATGGAGGTGGCAGGTTACGGGGTACTTCCGGGGTCGCCTTAGGCAGGCCCTCGGCCAGAACTGGATACATGCCTGAAATGAGTGCATTTCTTTGGCGGTCTAATTGTTCTGATCTGACCTGTTCTCCTTCTTCTAGTAACTCTTTTTCTCTAGCTTTTTCGGATTCTTCTCTACTTCTCTCGGTTTTTCTGATTGCTTTTTCTGTTCTTCTATGCGATTCTTTGCGCCACAACTCTATGGCATCTTTCTGAGATTGTCTGGCTTTCTTTTTCCATAACGCTTCTTCTACTCTCATGATGCATTCGGCATCCCATGTCCCTGAGACAGGCCATCTAAACTTCTCTTCCAGATGTTTGGTGTAGTCCACCCATAAGTCTAAATACAACACAGCATCTAAGCCATGTTTGTGGTACATAAAATATCCTGGAGTGTCCCTAGGCGGGACAGGAACTGCTTCTTCAAGTATCCCTTTCCTAGTACCTATCTGACGTAATTTCGAAAACAACGGCATGGCTGGAGGGATTCGGACGCGAACACAATAAACACAGTGATAAACAGTAAACAATCATTCATACCACAACATTGAAACACATTAAAACGACTGAAATTACCTGGAACACAGAAAACACAGAAAAACTCTGAGAAAAAACTGAATAACTAGATGCACTGCTATAACAGTACAGACCGGTCTCATAAAGAGACACGTCAGACCGTATCCACCTAAGTGAACACGTCAGGACCAGAATTGTGTACCCAACTCTGTCTTTACCGGGCACAAATCAATGAACCCGTCTAGATGCGTTCCCAACAACGGTACTCACCGGGAAGCAAGAAACTGAAGGCCTCGGAAACTGGACTGGACTCTGGACGGGACTGGACTGCTACGACATCGGACTGGCACGCATCACGCTACCACGCATGCGCTTCGGAACAGGTGGGCCTCCGTACACCTCGGACCTTGCTCTCTCGACTAGGGCTCTGGTCGGGATCCTCCGCATTCCTCACCGCCTCGCCTGGACGCCGGACCGCAGTCTCCGTCTCCCTCGTGGACCCGAGGGAAGATAGCGGGAAACCCCGCAAACGTGCACGGTTTCCGTCGGGGTTGTAGAAGGGGTCGAAAGCCGCGTGACTTCACCGGCGAGTGGGGAAGGGGGGGGGGTCCCTATTCGGGCGCCAAATTATGTGGTAAATAAATTTACCTAGACATTTTTCCGTATAATTATCATTACAAGACAGCTCATTCAAATGAGAGGCAGAGTCCGTGGTATCTGAGTCATACGGGCTTTAATGGCATTATCCTTAAGGATGGAGCATCATGTTCCGTCACCTCTAAGGCTCAGGAAGGGACAGTCAACGTTTTATTAACATTACACATTATATATAGTAAAACTTTACAATTGAATCCAATACAGTAGGCGTAACAGGTGAAAAGAGTGAGATAAGAACAAATGTGCGTAAGAAGAGGCGTGAAAAAGAGGCGTACACATGGGCGTGCACTGTTCATGTCAGAGAAACGTCACAAGAATCGTCACATGTGGGTGGATGCATAGAGAAAAGTTGCAGAATCAGCAGAAGCCCTTAACCTGGATGCGCGCGCAACTAGCATGACGTGTAACTGGGGGCTTTGACTTTAGCACTAGTGGAGGAGACTGGTGTCTGGAGTGTCAGGGCAACCTGTACCTATAACATATCTAGTATCTTATGTTTGGGGGATGTAGTGTCTGAAGTAAAAGGTCTCTCGGGCAGGGGCCATCTTATACTGAAAACTAGTGCGTGCCTACGTGTCTGGGTGCAACGTGCGGAGCCATGGGCTTACCATGGTAACGGAGCCAGTAAATCACTTGCAAGGAGGACAGAAAAGGCCGGGCCCTTTGCTTTGCAGCCGGGAATATGTTTAACTATTTCACTATACTGGAATGTGTTTTCGAGGAGAATGAACTGATAATTTGAAGGCAAAACATGAATTTGGCAGGCAGTCCAGGCCGAGCCGGGCACCGCTGCGCTGGTAGGAAGTAATGCAGAGGTCAGGGATGCATCTCCATGCTGCAGCTTTCAGAAGCAGAGACAGAAGTGGTTCGAAGTCAGAAATCAGGGCCTAGCTCGCCAGAGCCAGGAAAACCAAAAAGTGTACCATGTAAAGACGTTGGCATGGCATGTTTAGAAACTGAATTATCGATCCATTCAAGGTGGATCTGGTAGAGGACATGTTAACGTTGGACGCAAATGTATTTGCGTCTTCATATTCGGTCATGGAGGGAAATTACATGTACTTTAAGCACGTACATGGAAACGTTGGGGTACACGTTAGGGGACATACTCGACCATAAAAATTTTAATTACATCATACTAAAGGGATATTGTATTGTTTTGAGGGACGTCATACTTTGTTTGGTACTGCACGCAAATAATGAATGAAGAGTCAGTTGAATTCTGCCTGAATACGGCCATGTGGCGATGAATTGTGATGCACTGAGTTAGTAGTACCTTTGGGACTGAGCGTGTAGGTAACCTGCGATGATGCTTGGTCCGGGCAGGCCGCACTTGGCGTAATGTTTTTTGACTACTGTATTTTGCCTTAATAAAGCCATGTGGCGATTATTTATGGTGTACTGAGTTAGTGGTACGTCTGGCGTTTAACGTGTGCTCACCCTGCGATGATGCGTGGTCTGAACGGGCTGCACTCATAACATTAACTGTTGCATACTGGACTACATTTACTTTGAGGGGAAAAAAAAGAACTACCATCGATGGTTATCAATTGTTCTGCAAACTAGGTCTACTGATTGCTACCCATAACAAATTAAATGATTGCACTTCACACAGTGCATTCTAACTTTCTCAAAATGGGGACGTATGTCTGGTGGCGATGTTGGCGATGCCACAGAGGCACTTGGTATTGCCGTTGGTGGACGTACATTTTGGCGCAGTGTTTTACATTCTTTGTGAGCATACATAGGTCACAGGAGGCAGGGATTGAAGGTGCTTGCGCATGCTAGCAGTGCCACAGGAGTATTTTTTGTATCTACCTTAAATAAATCATGGCTGAATTCCCTACTGTCTGTAGTGTAGATCCAAAGCTGAATTCAAGTTGTAAACCCTGCTGTCCGCAGTGTAGATCTTAGGCTGGACTGCATTATCTGTAATCACTATTGAAATAAAAGATGAAACAAATATGGAATACATTTTCGAAATGTGTAAGTTTCAGGGACATTAGAGTTCAATTTGTGACCTGTTCTGTCCGCAATGTAGATTGCCATTGAGTGTGCCTTTACACATGCAGCGTGAATTTTGTTTTTCAACTAAACCTAGAAGTGATATAAAAGAAGTTTTTGAAGGAAGGCTACTAAAAGGATATTGTATAGGTTTGATAGGTGTTGTACTTAGTTTGGTATTGTACTCTGCAAATAATGAATCAACAATCTATTTAATTGTGAGCTCTGATGACCGCAGTGTAGGCAGGAGGCAGCGGTTAGCAAGAGCCCACAGCCACGTGTTGGTTAAATAGAGCTGCACAGTATTGGTAATTTAGCGTGTGTGCAGCCAGCGATGATAGGTGGTGCACTGAGTTAGTGGCACCTGAAATAACAAGGTTCTGTGGAGCCTGCGATGATGCGTGGTCTGGACAGGCTGTACTGATAGGAATGTTTTTTGTCTTGTGAATTCTGCCTTAGTAAGGCAACGTGGCGATGAATTAAGGTGCACTGAGTTAGTAGTATCTTTGGCACTGAGCGTGTGCATACCCTGCGATGATTTGTGATTCGGGCGGGTCGCACTGGTACAATGTCTCTTGCCTACTGGAATGCGTCATGTGCAATCACTATTCCACCTGAATCATGAGCCCTCACAAAGTAGGTCGAAGGCAGTAGTCAGCACAGACATTGGGGAGTGTTTTTTGTCGCATCCTTTAACAAAATCTGAATACATAGAGTACAATTGTCTCTGCCTTAAATAAATCAAGGTTAAATTCAGTACTGTCCGTAGTCTAGATCCAAAGCTGAATTCAAATTGTGAACCCTGCTGACCTCACTGTTGATCAAAGGCAGTAGTCAGCACAGACACCAAGAAAATATTTTTGTCGTATCCTTTTACAAAATCTGAGGACATAGAGTACAATTATCTCTGCCTTAAATAAATCAAGGCTCAATTTCATGCTGTCCATAGTGCACATTCAAAGCTGAATTCAAGTTGTGAACCCTGCTGTCCACACTGTAGATGGAAAGCAGTAGTCAGCACAGATATCGACAAATGATTTTTGTCACTTATTTCAACAAAATCTAAACACATACTGCACAATTGTCACTGCCTTAAATAAATCAAGGCTGAATTTCCTACTTTCCGTAGTGTAGATGCAAAGCTGAATTCAAGTTGTGAACCCTGCTGGCCCCAGTGTAGATCAAAGGCAGTAGTTGACACAGACATCGAGGAATACTTTTTTGTCACATACTTTAACAAAATCTGAGACACAGTACAATTGTCTCTGCCTTAAATAAATCGAGACTGAATTCAATGTTTTCAACTAAACATAGAACTGATATAAAGAAGTTTTTGAAGGAAGGCTACTTGTGGTAAATAAATTTACCTAGACATTTTTCGTATAATTATCATTACAAGACAGCTCATTCAAATGAGAGGCAGAGTCCGTGGTATCTGAGTCATACGGGCTTTAATGGCATTATCCTTAAGGATGGAGCATCATGTTCCGTCACCTCTAAGGTTCAGGAAGGGACAGTCAACGTTTTATTAGCATTACACATTATATATAGTAAAACTTTACAATTGAATCCAATACAGTAGGCGTAACAGGTGAAAAGAGTGAGATAAGAACACATGTGCGTAAGAGGAGGCGTGAAAAAGAGGCGTACACATTGGCGTGCACTGTTCATGTCAGAGAAACATCACAAGAATCGTCACATGTGGGTGGATGCATAGAGAAAAGTTGCAGAATCAGCAGAAGCCCTTAACCTGGATGCGCGCGCAACTAGCATGACCAGTAACTGGGGGCTTTGACTTTAGCACTAGTGGAGGAGACTGGTGTCTGGAGTGTCAGGGCAACCTGTACCTATAACATATCTAGTATCTTATGTTTGGGGGATGTAGTGTCTGAAGTAAAAGGTCTCTCGGGCAGGGGCCATCTTATACTGAAAACTAGTGCGTGCCTACGTGTCTGGGTGCAACGTGCAGAGCCATGGGCTTACCATGGTAACGGAGCCAGTAAATCACTTGCAAGGAGGACAGAAAAGGCCGGGCCCTTTGCTCTGCAGCCGGGAATATGTTTAACTATTTCACTAGACTGGAATGTGTTTTCGAGGAGAATGAACTGATAATTTGAAGGCAAAACATGAATTTGGCAGGCAGTCCAGGCCGAGACGGGCACCGCTGCGCTGGTAGGAAGTAAGGCAGAGGTCAGGGATGCATCTCCATGCTGCAGCTTTCAGAAGCAGAGCCAGAAGTGGTTCGAAGTCAGAAATCAGGGCCTAGCTCGCCAGAGCCAGGAAAACCAAAAAGTGTACCATGTAAAGACGTTGGCATGGCATGTTTAGAAACTGAATTATCGATCCATTCAAGGTGGATCTGGTAGAGGACATGTTAACGTTGGACGCAAATGTATTTGCGTCTTCATACTCGGTCATGGAGGGAAATTACATGTACTTTAAGCACGTACATGGAAACGTTGGGGTACACGTTAGGGGACATACTCGACCATAAAAATTTCAATTACCTCATTCCCTCCTTGTCCCCTACGTTCCCTTCAGGATATATCTATCTTCATGAGACCATCTATCTGTTCATATAACATCATCTGATCATCTTTTCTCAGACGGGAACTGGAACGTGAACTTGGATGTGGAACGCAGGCTGTGGCACACAAGCCGCAAATCGCTGGCCCACATTGTAGGCATATACAACAACTGAATACTATGAGCAGTGCGATTCCTAGGAATGACAATAACTTTCATCACAGGCTGATATTACACTCCAGAGCCAACCGGACCAAGTCCAGGAGCCTGGATTCTGGTGTAGCTGATGAGCTATTTCATGAAGCCTGGTTATTGCTTTGTATACTGATGGTGCGTTATTAGGACTAAACACACAACAACTGGATCCGATGACTCTACAAGCCCCGCCCCTATCCGCCAGGATGACGTCAAGGACAAGGCGGTTCTGAAGAACAACAAGTCTCATAGCAGACTGCTCTTCCTAGAAGTAGTCTCATTCACAACTGCTTCGAGGGTTCTAGTTAATTTGCGTATTAGTTTACTATTTGAGACAGGACCTAAAAAGAAAAAGAATCCTTGAATATTGAAATCTGTATACTGTTCTAATGTAGTTTTAGTCTGATCTACTATTGGGAGACCTCTCTTTTGTCTAACGTGAGTAAGGCGGGAATTCCTGTGATAATCAGATGGGGCTAGAAAAATAGGTGGCAATAGGAATGCAATAAAACAAGTACCATCCCAGTCTGGAGGCAAACGTATATAGGCTGTCTGACCACAAATAAAATATGAATGTCGGGAAGCTTTGAAAGTAGACTTGCCTTTATCACTGAATTCGACAACAGTATCACAATCACTGTGTCCTAGATGCACTGAACCACTCTTCCTGACGCATAATACACCTTTAACTGGTAAGACTGATATTGATGGCAAGTCTGTATTAGTCTCGGACTGAACATTTAGAATCATGAGGTTAAGCGTAAAATTACCTAATCCATACACTTCATTTTCTAGATCGGTCCCTGTCATTTGTGGAAGACCTTCCTTGTCTGGGAAACAGGCTTTGTTCATAACTGTGTTCAGGTTTCCCCATATCCAATTGCCCTGGGAAACTCTGGATTCAGTGTCTAAAGAGGAAATCAAACTAAACCATGCACCACAGGAACCATTATGTGTAAACGGATAAGGAAAGAGGGGCAGAGCTCCCTTGTAGTTCTGATAGGGAGGGAGTCGGCCACATATCCAACAATTAGTGGCATTGCTGGTCTGGTGAGAATGGTGTAACATACGGATGAATGTATTGTTGCGCATGGCTAAACGATAGGAAAGCTCATGTGGGGGCAGTTCACTAAACATGTGCTCTGCAGTGTCATTAGAAAAAGAATGTGCAATAGGAAGGAACATATGTAACATCCAACTCGTGCAGATTACCGTAAGACTCAGAAAAAACATAATAAGTAACGTTAGAACACAACGACTTCGGAGATTTTTACAATATTTTTGTTTCTTGATCTCCTGTCTATCTCTCTCACTAGTGGGGTCTATCTTATACATGTCAGGAACCTGTCTAACCGCTTCACCCAGGAGGGGACTTAAACAATTAAACTGTCTGACTTACTAGACCTCAACTTTGTACGGTACTCCTCTTGGGGAGTTTTCTCTAGCAGGGGAAGTTTAGTATCAGTGTCTGGAAGTGGGCAGTCCTTAAAGGGAGAGTCTGGCAACAGTCCGTGAATTTTTTTAACATGGCTCGAATGCAGCCATCCTTTCCTCCCCTCCACTTTAACTGCAGTCCTTGTAGATAATAAAACCAATTTCGGCTGCTTCCATCTGGGTTCCAGCGGACTCTTCCGGTCGAAGTTCCTTACGAGAACCAAATCTCCTGGGCGGACTTCATGTGGCTTTACTTGGGTGTTGTCCGGAAAGGCAGCCGCGACCTGTGAACGACAAGATTGTAGTGCAGACATCAATGAAGCCAAGTAATCTGTCAGCATAGAACTGTCAACATCTGTGATTTTACGGGGCATAGGCGTCCCCCACATATTAGGAGGCCTACCGAAGACCACCTCATACGGGGATAGCCCTGTCCTTGAATGAGCTACCATTCGCATGTAAAAGAGTGCAACTGGCAAGGCAACTATCCAATTTACACCTTTCTCGGCACATATTTTGGCTAGGCGTGTTTTCAGGGTCTGATTATGTCTCTCTACGAGACCTGCGGCTTCAGGATGTCGGACACAATGGAACTTCCACTGGTAACCTAACAGGAGTGACACCTGCTTCATAAGCTCGGACGAGAATGGCTGTCCATTATCAGAGTACACGACACGGGGCAAACCGTACCACAGGAAAAACTCACGTACCAGCTGTTTGGCAGTGGTTACAGCAGTGTAATCAGGGACTGGATATGCTTCGGTCCATCGGGAAAGAGCACATACGACTACGAGGACATACTTGAATCCTCGACATCTGTCCATCTGGATATAATCCATCTGGAGGACTTCAAAAGGATGGTCAGGAGGATGAAATCCACCCTGTTCCACGGGGACACCTTTTCCTGGATTGAACTGACAACAGATCATGCAAGTACGCACTTTCTGTTTTGCGGCTGCTCGTAAATGTTTGTTGTACCAAAGATTCTGTAAACTGTCTAACATGGCTTTCTCTCCTAAGTGTGCTGGACTGTGTGCTGTGTTAATTATAACTTGAACCATAGAGTCGGGGAGGAACCATGTAGCCCTTCCCTTCGTCATCCATCCCTGATCTGTTCGGATCCCTCCTTGTTCAGTCCATTTCTTGATTTCGTCTGGAGTGGCATGTGTCTGTATGTCGAGTACATCTAGAATGGGATCCTTAACTGTCAGGCAATGTGTCAGTGTAGTCGGATCAATCTTTGTCATGTCAGTCGGAATATCTGTCTGAGCGGTGTATTTGGCTGTACGATCTGCCAGGTCGTTACCCTGGTAGATAGTGTCGGTGACTTTGGTATGTGCTTTGCATTTCATAATGTCTATGGCTGTCGGCAAGTGTATTGCTTCTAACAGAGCTTGAATGAGGGGACCATGCTGGATCTTGGTACCGTGAGAAGTTAAGAAACCTCTCTCTTCCCGAAGGACTCCGAAGTCGTGAACGACTCCGAATACATACTGTGAGTCTGTGTATATGTTAACTTTCTTGTTCTTGGCTATTATACATGCTTGGGTCAGAGCAATGAGCTCTGCAGCTTGAGCAGATAGTGTGTCAATACGGTGTGTTTCTATGACTTCAGATTCAGTGGTCACTGCATAGGCGGCCACTAATTCTCCTGTACTTGTTCTCATACAAGAACCATCCACGTAAAGTGTCAGGTCTGGATCAGTCAATGCAATATCTGTCAAGTCTTGTCGGGGCTTCGTCACTGTATTAATGACTTCTACACAGTCATGTGGAGCTGGATCGGTTGTACTCGAGGATAACAATGTGGCAGGATTAAGTATGTTGCAACGTCTGATTTCTATGTGTGGCTGGAACAGTGTCAATTCATAACCTGTCAGTCGTGCTATGGTCAAGTGTTGAGTCTGGGTACGGTTCAGAAGTTCTACGGAAGGTGGAACCTGTACTGTCAAAGGATGTCCTAACACTATTGAATCGCTTTGTCTGATAGCTAGAGCTGTTGCTGCAACTGATTTCAAGCACTCAGGCAGAGCCTGGGCCACTGGATCCAATGTACTAGAAAAATAAGCACAAGGCTTGTGGTGTCCTGCTTGATCTTGTGTGAGAACGGACAACGCTGTGCCATCGCGTTCGGTGACAAAAAGTGTAAAAGGTTTGCTGTAACATGGTGTCGCTAAAACTGGTGCTTGACATAAAGCTTTCTTCAAGTCATTAAAAGCTTGTGTATGTTCCTGAGTCCAAGGGAGGACAGTCGAAGTCGCTGCCTCCTGTGTTGTCAACTGTATGAGTGGCTTGGCTAGAAATGCATACTGGGGAATCCATTGTCTGCAGTATGAAGTTAGGCCAATAAAGGCCCCTACTTCCTTTTGTGTCTTGGGTTGTGGCAGATGTGCTATTAACTGAATACGATCTGGTGTCAACTGTCTACCCCTCTTGGACAGCAAGTGCCCAAGGTATACCACTTGCTGGGCACAGAATTGGAGTTTCGAAGGGGATACTTTGTGCCCCTTTTCGGCCAGAAAATACAAGACTGTCAGTGACGCGCGCTCGCAGTCACGTTTGGTCCGTGCTGTGATCAGTAGATCATCAACATACTGTAGTAGAGCAGTGTCAGTAGGCATGTGAATACTGTCTAGTTGTCTTTTCAATGCTTGGCTGTAAATACTCTGACTTTCCATGAACCCTTGAGGTGCACGTGCAAATTTAAAACTTCGGCCATTTAAACAGAATCCGAATAAGTATTGGCTATCGGGATGAATGGGGACGCTGAAGAAGGCGTTCTTGAGGTCAATTACAGTAAAGAACGCTGCTTCGGAATCAATGGCAGTCAATAGTGATGAGATATCTGGGACCACTGGATACTGTGGTACTATGCATTTATTGAGTTCACGAAGATCGATCACCAGCCGATAGACTGGAGGTGCATTTGGGTCAGTTCGTTTAAGAATCGGGATGATTGGAGAATTACATACATTGGAGTCAGTTTCTACAACTACTCCTTGGGCAATGAGTTCGTCAATAATTGTCAATAAGGCTGCTACAGCCTCGGGGGGCAATTTGTATTGTCGGATTCGGGGCAGTACAAAACCTTGCTTGAGTGTAACACGATAGGGAGTAATGTGCATACAACCTACATCAGTTGGACCTTGCGCCCATAAATGCTGTGGAACATCTTTCAATCTGACATCAAAATCTCTCAACACATAATGGCCCTTGAAATCACGAAGGAATAATCTCACTCCTTCTGGGGAACAACATATAACAGCTCCTAGAGCTTTCAGTGTTTTAATACCAAGTAAGTTTTCAGGACACGATTTTGTAAGCAATACATCTGTAGTACGGGACAATGGACCAACTGCAAGGGGAACTGGCTGTGATACTTCGTTAACAATAGGCTTTCCTGAAAAACCAAGGGAAACATTCTGTGAGCCTGAGAGGGGTGCCCCTGGGACCTCGTCATGACTGATGGTAGTTCTGCTCGCCCCCGTGTCAATCAAAAATTTTCTGTCTTTCCCTAATACCTGACTATGTACATAGGGACCATCTTGATCTACAGGAACCTCGATAAGGGGCAAGCCAACCTCCCTCTCTAGGCTGTTTCATGTGCACTGCTGATAATCTGGGTAATCTGACTGTGCATACTGGTACATTTGCTGTGTGACGTGTTGTGTCGCGGCAATGGGTTGGGGTTGCGGTACAGCTACTGTCTGTTGCTGTGCATTCTGTGGAGGTTGCGTGTTCTGTGGAATATTCTGTTGAACATGTTCTGTTCTAGGCGGACGTGGTCTTTCTTTCGTTTTGCCTGTAAGAATATTGTGTCTGAGAACGGCACATTCACTTATAAAGTGACCTGGCTGCTTGCAATAATTGCAATTTCCTTTAACAGGACCTGTAGGATGACTAGTCTGTGTGTTCTGCGTGTTACCCCTCTTCTGACCATCTGCTGGAACAGACTGGGCAACTAGTACTTTCATTTTCGTGTCTTTCATACGTCTCTGTTCATGATCGTGTTCCTCTCTAATCCTGTTCTGGTGGTACTGTAACATCTGTAACATTTGGGAAGGCGTATTAGCTTGCCATGTACTTTCAACTTTCAAAACCCTGTTTTTAACCTGTGGTAAGGAATTCTCGACTAGTTTGGTCAGGAAAAGATGTGGGAATGACTCGCTACTGGTTTTCAGGCCACTATTAATAATAAAACATTTCTCGAATCTTGAATAAAAATCACTAGTGTCTTCGTCTTGTTTCTGTTTGCAGGCTGAGATTGCATCCCAGTCTTCCTTTTTAACTGTCAATAACCTAGGCAAAACCTGTACTAATAATCCTGGCAATGCTTTAGTTTTGTCCCCAAGACCTAAACCTGGGGTACGTGTCTTTTCTTCGTCTTCTAATTCAGTCCAAACAATCTTTTTATCCCCCACCTCCCATTCCTTTTCTTTCAGTTCTTCGTAAATCCCTGCTGGCAACAATACTTTTAACATTTTAAGAATGTCAGAATACGTGTAATCGCCCATAAGTAACATGTCTTTTAATTCACGGTGGAAACCTGCAGGATCTTTATCGTGACAAGGTACAATTTTCTTAATTTCCAATAATTCCATTTTAGTCAAAGGAGTGTATACGAATACGCGTTCAAGCGTATCATCTGGCTTCCGGATTGGATGTACTTCTCGTAAAGGGTTCTGTCTGTCTAGGTGATATGGTTGTCTTACTGGGGGTGGAACTGAAACAAAACGTGGAGTCAGGAAAGTCCTGTATTTATGACGTTGTTCTAGAATGATATCAATTAAATCAGTGCCTAGACCTCTCCATCTTCTCAGGAGTAAGTCTTGCAATAGATTATACAATGGACCTGGATCAGATTGTTGATTTTCATACAGAGTAATGAGATGTTGGGTCATGTATATACCAGCTAGTCGCTGTTCTTCTGGAGTAAGGCTCAAAAATGTTTGCACTACTAAATCATCTTTATATATACTGTCATCCCCGGCCCATTGGACAGCTGACCGGGCTAGTTCCTGATCACGTAAGGTAATGAGTTCATGATAACCTATTCTCTCTTTCAGTATTTTATCAGTAACTTGGAATATATGTTCAAGAGAACATTGCTCTGGTATCGGGGAAAGGAAACGTTTCTTGTTTTCTGAACGAATGGGTCTGTCGAAAGGTCTGTCAAAAGAATACTGTTTAGGGAGTTTCACCCTACCTACGTACGCTATTTTATCCTCAATCTCTACTGGAGTCTCTACTTCTTCCTCCTCCTCCTCCTCCGAGGAGTCATTCTTGTCTGACTCGGCTTCCTTTTCAGCCTTCCGTCTGTTATGTATTGCTACTATTTCTTTACGGATCTTTCTAGACATGGCATCTATACAGGTTTGTTTATCATGTTTACATTCAGCAATATTTTGACTCCATTTTGTCAGTACATTCATCTCTTCCTTAACAACACCTGTCTGATCTTGTTCCCTTATCAAACAATTAATTAGGAATCTTAATAGTAAACCTTGTGTCTCAACTTTCTGATATGCCATGGCCTCACGAATACATTCTGGCCTCTCCCCCGTTCTAATAAAATGATATATGTTGTCTAGATGTTCTGGCATTTCTGGTAACAACATCAAATAATCTGTAACACGTCGTAGACGTAACGAGGCTAACATCATGTCTCCTGTCTTGCCAGGTACTGGATCATATCTACAATCCGTAAGATACTGTTTAAGTTTTTCATGTGGCATCGCTTTCGGAGTACGCTGTGTTGCTAATTCTCTCATTGTCATTCGATGTAACTGTGGCGGGGTGTGAAGATGGCCTCCTACGGCACCTCCTGAAGCAGAACCATGAGCATGACTTGACGTCATGGCGTGTGGGAAAGGTACATGTAACGGGGACGACTGACTCTGGGTTGCATCTGTCGCAAAAGGATTAAGAGGACCAATAGTAGGGGGACCAGTAGCAGCAGCAACAGAAGGGGAAGTGACAGCAGGTGCGGGAAGTGAGTCTTGGCGTGGAGGGGTCGTGGCTTGATCAACCGGAACATGCTGCGGTACATTATTAGCGGGTTGTACGGGTACATTGGTATATGCAGGAGCTACATCATCTAAATAGGAAGAAAGGAAAATGTCTGCTGCGGTCTTTTTGTGACGTACTTTAGTCGGAACCAATGGAGGTGGCAGGTTACGGGGTACTTCCGGGGTCGCCTTAGGCAGGCCCTCGGCCAGAACTGGATAAATGCGTGAAATGAGTGCATTTCTTTGGCGGTCTAATTGTTCTGATCTGACCTGTTCTCCTTCTTCTAGTAACTCTTTTTCTCTAGCTTTTTCGGATTCTTCTCTACTTCTCTCGGTTTTTCTGATTGCTTTTTCTGTTCTTCTATGCGATTCTTTGCGCCACAACTCTATGGCATCTTTCTGAGATTGTCTGGCTTTCTTTTTCCATAACGCTTCTTCTACTCTCATGATGCATTCGGCATCCCATGTCCCTGAGACAGGCCATCTAAACTTCTCTTCCAGATGTTTGGTGTAGTCCACCCATAAATCTAAATACAACACAGCATCTAAGCCATGTTTGTGGTACATTAAATATCCTGGAGTGTCCCTAGGCGGGACAGGAACTGCTTCTTCAAGTATCCCTTTCCTAGTACCTATCTGACGTAATTTCGAAAACAACGGCATGGCTGGAGTGATTCGGACGCGAACACAATAAACACAGTGATAAACAGTAAACAATCATTCATACCACAACATTGAAACACATTAAAACGACTGAAATTACCTGGAACACAGAAAACACAGAAAAACTCCGAGAAAAAACTGTATAACTAGATGCACTGCTATAACAGTACAGACCGGTCTCATAAAGAGACGCGTCAGACCGTATCCACCTAAGTGAACACGTCAGGACCAGAATTGTGTACCCAACTCTGTCTTTACCGGGCACAAATCAATGAACCCGTCTAGATGCGTTCCCAACAACGGTACTCACCGGGAAGCAAGAAACTGAAGGCCTCGGAAACTGGACTGGACTCTGGACTGGACTGGACTGCTACGACATCGGACTGGCACGCATCACGCTACCACGCATGCGCTTCGGAACAGGTGGGCCTCCGGACACCTCGGACCTTGCTCTCTTGACTAGGGCTCTGGTCGGGATCCTCCGCATTCCTCACCGCCTCGTCTGGACGCCGGACCGCAGTCTCCGTCTCCCTCGTGGACCCGAGGGAAGATAGCGGGAAACCCCGCAAACGTGCACGGTTTCCGTCGGGGTTGTAGAAGGGGTCGAAAGCCGCGTGACTTCACCGGCGAGTGGGGAAGGGGGGGGGGGTCCCTATTCGGGCGCCAAATTATGTGGTAAATAAATTTACCTAGACATTTTTCCGTATAATTATCATTACAAGACAGCTCATTCAAATGAGAGGCAGAGTCCGTGGTATCTGAGTCATACGGGCTTTAATGGCATTATCCTTAAGGATGGAGCATCATGTTCCGTCACCTCTAAGGTTCAGGAAGGGACAGTCAACGTTTTATTAACATTACACATTATATATAGTAAAACTTTACAATTGAATCCAATACAGTAGGCGTAACAGGTGAAAAGAGTGAGATAAGAACACATGTGCGTAAGAAGAGGTGTGAAAAAGAGGCGTACACATGGGCGTGCACTGTTCATGTCAGAGAAACGTCACAAGAATCGTCACATGTGGGTGGATGCATAGAGAAAAGTTGCAGAATCAGTAGAAGCCCTTAACCTGGATGCGCGCGCAACTAGCATGACGTGTAACTGGGGGCTTTGACTTTAGCACTAGTGGAGGAGACTGGTGTCTGGAGTGTCAGGGCAACCTGTACCTATAACATATCTAGTATCTTATGTTTGGGGGATGTAGTGTCTGAAGTAAAAGGTCTCTCGGGCAGGGGCCATCTTATACTGAAAACTAGTGCGTGCCTACGTGTCTGGGTGCAACGTGCGGAGCCATGGGCTTACCATGGTAACGGAGCCAGTAAATCACTTGCAAGGAGGACAGAAAAGGCCGGGCCCTTTGCTCTGCAGCCGGGAATATGTTTAACTATTTCACTAGACTGGAATGTGTTTTCGAGGAGAATGAACTGATAATTTGAAGGCAAAACATTGAATTTGGCAGGCAGTCCAGGCCGAGCCGGGCACCGCTGCGCTGGTAGGAAGTAAGGCAGAGGTCAGGGATGCATCTCCATGCTGCAGCTTTCAGAAGCAGAGACAGAAGTGGTTCGAAGTCAGAAATCAGGGCCTAGCTCGCCAGAGCCAGGAAAACCAAAAAGTGTACCATGTAAAGACGTTGGCATGGCATGTTTAGAAACTGAATTATCGATCCATTCAAGGTGGATCTGGTAGAGGACATGTTAACGTTGGACGCAAATGTATTTGCGTCTTCATATTCGGTCATGGAGGGAAATTACATGTACTTTAAGCACGTACATGCAAACGTTGGGGTACACGTATGGGGACATACTCGACCATAAAAATGTTAATTACCTCATACTAAAGGGATATTGTATTGTTTTGAGGGACGTCATACTTTGTTTGGTACTGCACGCAAATAATGAATGAAGAGTCAGTTGAATTCTGCCTGAATACGGCCACGTGGCGATGAATTGTGATGCACTGAGTTAGTAGTACCTTTGGGACTGAGCGTGTAGGTAACCTGCGATGATGCTTTGTCCAGGCAGGCCGCACTTGGCGTAATGTTTTTTGACTACTGTATTTTGCCTTAATAAAGCCATGTGGCGATTATTTATGGTGTACTGAGTTAGTGGTACGTCTGGCGTTTAACGTGTGCTCACCCTGCGATGATGCGTGGTCTGAACGGGCTGCACTCATAACATTAACTGTTGCATACTGGACTACATTTACTTTGAGGGGAAAAAAAAGAACTACCATCGATGGTTATCAATTGTTCTGCATACTAGGTCTACTGATTCCTACCCATAACAAATTAAATGATTGCACTTCACACAGTGCATTCTAACTTTCTCAAAATGGGGACGTATGTCTGGTGGCGATGTTGGCGATGCCACAGAGGCACTTGGTATTGCCGTTGGTGGACGTACATTTTGGCGCAGTGTTTTACATTCTTTGTGAGCATAGGTCACAGGATGCAGGGATTGAAGGTGCTTGCGCATGCTAGCAGTGCCACAGGAGTATTTTTTGTATCTACCTTAAATAAATCATGGCTGAATTCCCTACTGTCTGTAGTGTAGATCCAAAGCTGAATTCAAGTTGTAAACCCTGCTGTCCGCAGTGTAGATCTTAGGCTGGACTGCATTATCTGTAATCACTATTGAAATAAAAGATGAAACAAATATGGAATACATTGTCGAAATGTGTAAGTTTCAGGGACATTAGAGTTCAATTTGTGACCTGTTCTGTCCGCAATGTAGACTGCCATTGAGTGTGCCTTTACACTTGCAGCGTGAATTTTGTTTTTCAACTAAACCTAGAAGTGATATAAAAGAAGTTTTTGAAGGAAGGCTACTAAAAGGATATTGTATAGGTTTGATAGGTGTTGTACTCAGGGGGTCATTATGATTGCGAATTTTCCGCATCTTCGGGGCCGGCGGAAGCCACCGCCGGCCCCGAGGATGCGGAAAATCCACAGCGGACTGACCAAAGACCCACCGCCAGATTAGGATGGATGGTGGGTCCTGGTTTCATTCCGCAGCTTTTCCGCCGCGGTCGGATTACAACCGCGGCGGAAAAGCTCTAATATGGTGACGGTGTCTTCCAGACACCGTCCACCATATTAGGATGGCCAGTAAAGTATGCTTTTCCGCGGCGGGTTTTCCGCCGCGGAAAAGCATACGGAACTTCACTGCGGGGGCCCGTTGCGGGCCCCCCAGGTGAAGGGGGGGTGGGGGGTGCACATAGGGGGAACCTATGGTACCCCCCTGCATTTGCATGCAGAAAGCGGCAGGCACCGCGCGGTGCCTGCCTCTTTCTGCACGCAAATGCAATGCGTGCATTTTTAACATTGCCGCGGGTGCAGCTTGAAGCTGCACCCGCGGCAATGTTAAAATAGAGGATGTGACCGCCAGGGTGGCGGTCACATCCTAATTGCACAGGAGGGAACTCCGCATGCCATGCGGAGGTTCCCTCCTGCTCTGGGGTCGCGGACGGACGCAAGTCCGTCCGCGATCCTAATCGACCCCTTAGTTTGGTATTGTACTCTGCAAATAATGAATCAACAATCTATTTAATTGTGAGCTCTGATGACCGCAGTGTAGGCAGGAGGCAGCGGTTAGCAAGAGCCCACAGCCACGTGTTGGTTAAATAGAGCTGCACAGTATTGGTAATTCAGCGTGTGTGCAGCCAGCGATGATAAGTGGTGCACTGAGTTAGTGGCACCTCAAATAACAAGGTTCTGTGGAGCCTGCGATGATGCGTGGTCTGGACAGGCTGTACTGATAGGAATGTTTTTTGTCTTGTGAATTCTGCCTTAGTAAGGCAACGTGGCGATGAATTAAGGTGCACTGAGTTAGTAGTATCTTTGGCACTGAGCGTGTGCATACCCTGCGATGATTTGTGATTCGGGCGGGTCGCACTGGTACAATGTCTCTTGCCTACTGGAATGCGTCATGTGCAATCGCTATTCCACCTGAATCATGAGCCCTCACAAAGTAGGTCGAAGGCAGTAGTCAGCACAGACATTGGGGAGTGTTTTTTGTCGCATCCTTTAACAAAATCTGAATACATAGAGTACAATTGTCTCTGCCTTAAATAAATCAAGGTTAAATTCAGTACTGTCCGTAGTGTAGATCCAAAGCTGAATTCAAATTGTGAACCCTGCTGACCTCACTGTTGATCAAAGGCAGTAGTCAGCACAGACACCAAGAAATTATTTTTGTCGTATCCTTTTACAAAATCTGAGGACATAGAGTACAATTATCTCTGCCTTAAATAAATCAAGGCTCAATTTCATGCTGTCCATAGTGTACATTCAAAGCTGAATTCAAGTTGTGAACCCTGCTGTCCACACTGTAGATGGAAAGCAGTAGTCAGCACAGATATCGACAAATGATTTTTGTCACTTATTTCAACAAAATCTAAACACATACTGCACAATTGTCACTGCCTTAAATAAATCAAGGCTGAATTTCCTACTTTCCGTAGTGTAGATGCAAAGCTGAATTCAAGTTGTGAACCCTGCTGGCCCCAGTGTAGATCAAAGGCAGTAGTTGACACAGATATCGAGGAATACTTTTTTGTCACATACTTTAACAAAAATCTGAGACACAGTACAATTGTCTCTGCCTTAAATAAATCGAGACTGAATTCAATGTTGTCTGTAGTGCTGATGCGAAACTGGTATCAAGTAGTGTACATTTGAAGGCAGTAGTCAGTACAGACATTGTGAAATGTTTTTTGTCGCATCCTTTAACAAAATTGTCTCTGCCTTAAATAAATCAAGGCTAACTTCAATGCTGTCTATAGTGTAGATCCAAAGCTGAATTCAAGATGTGAACCCTGCTGTCCACAGTGTAGATCGAAGACAGTAGTTGACAAAGACATCGAGGAATGCTTTTTTGTCACATACTTTAACAAAATCTGAGGACTGAGTACAATTGTCTCTGCCTTAAATAAATCAATACTAAATTCAATGTTGTCTGCAGTGCTGATGTGAAACTGGTATCAAGAAGAAAGCTCTGTTGATCGCAGTGTACATTTGAAGTAGTAGTCAGTACAGACATTGAGGAATGTTTTTTTTGCATCCTTTAACAAAATAGTCACTGTCTTACATAAATCAAGGCTAACTTCAATGCTGTCCGTAGTGTAGATGCAAAGCTAAATTCAAGTTGTGAACCCTGCTATCCGCAGTGTAAATCTAAGGCAGTAGTCGACACAAACATCGAGGAATGCTTTTTGTCACATACTTTAACTAAATCTGAGGACTGAGTACAATTGTCTCTGCCTTAAATAAATCAAAACAGAATTCAATGTTGTCGGTAGTGCTGATGCAAACTGGTATCAAGTTGTAAACTCTATTGACCGCACTGTAGATCGAAGGCAGTTGTCAGCACAGATATTGACGAAGAATTTTTGTCACTTATTTTAACAAAGTCTGAGGACATAGAGTACAATTGTCTCTGCCTTACATAAATCAAGGCTAAGTTCAATGATGTCCCTGGTGTAGATCTAAAGCTGAATTCAAGTTGTGAACCCTGCTGTCCGCAGTGTAGATCGAAGGCAGTAGTCGATACAGACATAAATCTGCGGTGCTGTGGCGCTGAGTTCGCAATCGGCATGTATCGAGGAGGCATGTGGTCATGACGGCAGTAGCAGGGTGAGGACCTTCTCTGTGGCAGAGTCTTTTCTCTTTGCAGATGTGAACCACGCCCAAGGCGTATTTATAGTCTTATGCTGGATTTGCGTACGTTGGACCAGCCCACTCCGCTTCTACTTCAAGGTGGGGGGAGAAAACACAGCTACATGACAGAGGTATTCCCCAGTGGCTACAGTACAGTACAGTACACTACACGTACCAATAGAATATCTACACTGAAAAGTTTTTGGTTTGTATAGTGAGTTGTGTATAACATATCACCGGTAGTATTAGCATTGTGTATATTATTGTTGATGTACGAGTTCCTTCCCTTATACATAGTTGATTGACACATCTCTGAACATTGAGCTAATGTGCTGTTGAGGTGACATATTATTTTGGTAAGGTCCGCTGTCCTGTTTTGCGCTGCCTCTGAAGTAGTAGAGGGGGAGGGGTGGTTGCAGTGGTGGTGGCGCAAGGTGTTGTGATTTTGTTGGGTGTTGGAAGTGCATAATTAGTACCTCTATTACAAATTTGTCTTTAGATATGGGTGTGAGTTGGATGTAATTCACACAGTAGATAGTCGACATACTTACACTAGTTAAATGTTGATATTAATGTGTTAGTGATAAATTAAACTGTTGCCTGTTTTTTTAGGTAGCATTGTAGATTTGGTTTGTGGTTGAAGTATGGGATGTGGTGTTTTTTGGTTTTTTTTCTACAGGAACGCCTAGTTTGTATATTATTAATGTTAGTTGTGGTTCTGGTTTGAGGCGCTTTTTTTGGAGGAAGGAATAAATTGAAGAGTGGTAATATTTTCAGTTTTTACTACGTTGGGGAAGGGATGATAAATAAAAAAGATAGAAAGAAACAGATATGCTTAATGAACATTATAGTTAGAAATTAGCATTTAAAAAACCTTTGAAATTCACAGAAAAAACCATAGGTTTCAGGCAGGTTATAGTCAGGATTTATCATTCAAAATACCTTAGAAATTCACTGAAAAAAACCATGTTTCAGGCATGTTATAGTTAGGAATTATCATTTAAAAAACCTTCGAAATTCGTTGAAAAAACCATAGGTTTCAGGGGTGTTATAGTTAGCTGGACATTTCACTCGTACAAAACCATTGAAATTCAATGGTTTGTATGAGGGAAATGTCCAGCTAACTAAAACACCCCTGAAACCATGATATATATATATATATATAAATATATCCGTTCCAACTCCTACTCCTCGGCAAAGATACCGACTCCTCGATGTAGGTACAGACCACACACACTGCGCTTATTTTCAATTCAAGGGTGGTTTATTGTTCTTCTGTCCCCAGCATGACACGTTTCGGCTGCAGCAAGGCAGCCTTGATCACATGACTCAAAAGAACCAATAAGTGTGCTTAAATACTGTGAATGTCCCCAATGAGACTCACGTACAACATGAACATGGAAGAAATACTTCGTAAACGGAGCTGCTGTCTAATATCACATTGACAATGTACAAAGGTCCATGTGCAAAAGGCAAGTTCATTTCATATTCATATATACACATGTAAACACTTAATAAGGCAAATTAATATATTTACACATTATTTACAAATAAATATATCATTTCATACTAATGCCTATGGAATAAAGTGCATAACCCATCAAATTTATGATTCACTCCAATTCATGTATATATAAATTCCAATGCTATAGGAAGTCTCAAATAGAGGGGACGTGCAAAATATGCTATTGAAAAGTGCAAAATAGTGCTGATGTGCAAAATTGTGCTTATTAAAACTGAGTATTATACTCAAATGTTATTAGGGAGTGCATTGGTGGTGGCACGTTAATTTATCTCTATTAATGAAGAGTTACATGCCACCCACTAACAGAAGTAAATGTGTGTAACAGTCAAAGTAACACTGAAAAGCCTTTTTAAGACAACACTAGTCATGTAGCACAACGGAAACATCATGGCATAGTGCCCAATGCCTGATAAAAAGCTCGCTACGGGAGGTACGGGGCCAAACAGGGATATACACTTCAGTAAATATTATGGCATAGTGCCCTTTTCACTGCTACGTGGACAGCTACAAGAGTAAGGTTCTTTATTGGGGTACCTAAAATAAGTTAGACAGAATAGCCAGCTAACTAAAACACCCCTGAAACCATGATATATATATATATATATATATATATATATATATATATATATATATATATATATATATATATATATATATATATATATATATATATATATATATATATATATATTCACTGAAAAAACCATAGGTTTCACACCAGTTATAGTTAGGAATTAGCATTTAAAAAACCTATTAAATTCACTGACAAAACCAGTTATAGTTAGCTAGAAATTTTACTGATATAAAACCAATGAAATTCCACGTTATAGTTAGTTGGACTCACTATAACTTGCGCGTGCAATGCACTGCTGATGACGTCACATATTACATCACTCATGACATGGTCAGTGACATCACTCATGACATCACTGATGACACCATCCAGTGAATATGTGTCTTTCTGAAAAATAAATATTAGTGAGTAATGTTTAAATATTTAAATATATATGTTATTGTTTCACTTTGTGTATAAGTGGCTACATGTGTTGGTAAGTAGCTACATGCGTATGTATATGGGTTATTAGATGTTTCTCTTAGTATCAGTATGAGTGTCTATATGGTTTGGTGGGGGTTTTACTTAGCACATAGATGCATCAATGACTGACTCACTGTTTGTATGTGTTTTGAAGACAGCATATGTGCAGGACTGTATGGATGGATGAGTGTGTATATGTGTTTGTTAGTGAGTGAATGACTGTCTCACTAGTGTCTTTATCAGTAACTACATATGTTTTAATCTAGTATATGTGAATATTGATGTATATAAGTGAGTATATGTGAGAGTAAGAGATTGTAAGAGTTCCTGTTTAAATAAGTATGTGTTTCTATAAGTGATTGTTTAAGAGAATAAATATGTGTAATTTTCAATACAAGTAAGGTGGAAGTGTGTGTATAACTCTATATTCAAATAAATGGATGTTCAATAGTTTATTTGCACGTGTGAGTATGTGTGTGAGTAACTTTTGGATGACTGTCGGTGTGTAACAGGATGTATAGGTGTATCACTTCATATGATGAGTGAGTATATGTATGAGTGACTATATAGAACTGTTGGTGAATGACTGGATGTGCATATAGATGGTGGAATTACTGAATTGCTTGTTGTAACTGATATGGGTATCTCAATTTTTTTTAAAATTTCAGTTTCTATTTTTGAATATGTGTTTCAAGGGTTACATTACAGTGAAAGGAGGTCTGTCACTATGTCACAAGGATGGTGTCATCAGTGATGTCATGAGTGATGTCACTGACCATGTCATGAGTGATGTAATATGTGACGTCATCAGCAGTGCATTGCACGCGCAAGTTATAGTGAGTCCAACTAACTATAACGTGGAATTTCATTGGTTTTATATCAGTAAAATTTCTAGCTAACTATAACTGGTTTTGTCAGTGAATTTAATAGGTTTTTTAAATGCTAATTCCTAACTATAACTGGTGTGAAACCTATGGTTTTTTCAGTGAATTTCAAAGGTTTTTTAAATGCTAATTCCTAACTATAACTGGTGTGAAACCTGTGGTTTTTTCAGTGAATTTCAAAGGTTTTTTTAATGCTAATTCCTAACTATATAAGACCTGAAAGCCCACCAGGAATCTCCAGTATGCGCCAGGGGACTGCATTGCAGAGAGGTGTAATGAAGCCACAACCCTTTTTACACCTCTCTGCAACGCAGCCCCCGTGCATGTTTGAAGAGGGGAAACTAATTCCCCTTGCATACTGGGGGCCCCTGGGGGCCAATTAGCCCACCTGTAACCTCCAGTATGCGCCTGGGGCTGCATTGCAGAGGTGTAATGAGACTATGCCCCTTGTTACACCTCTCTGCAACGCAGCCCACTGCCGCGTTTGCAGAGGGGGAACTAATTCCCCTTGCATACTGGGGGTCCCTGGGGTCAACTAGTCCACCAGGAGCCTCCAGTATGCGCGAGGGAGCTGCATTGCAGAGAAGTGTAATGAGGCCACACCCTTGTTACACCTCTCTGCAATGCAGGCCACTGGCGCCTTTGCAGAGGGGGGACTAATTCCCCTTGCATACTGGGGGTCCCATGATCATATCTGCCCAAACACCGATATCCCGAACGATTGTAAATGACTTTTCTTGAGAAACATTTGGATTTGGATTATCATGTCCTATACTTTGGAATTTTTGAAAGACTGACTTTGAGGATGCTATAAATTACTCAAGTCTGCCCGAATTGTGTGGGTAAAATTGATACCTAGTCACTTTTAATAAGAATATACTTATGTCTCGTCTAACATTTGGAAGAAATATCTAGTTATATGACAACGGGATACCGACATAACTTGAAGGAAATAAGAACGCCCTGAAGAAGTTCTGTTGTACAGAACGAAACGTTTCGGCTGGCTGTGGTACATAAACTTAAGGAAAATAAAAGCATTTGAATATACACCAAGATTCAGCGCTTCAATAAGTACTCTA
The DNA here is from genome assembly GCF_964263255.1 of Lissotriton vulgaris. Classification (NCBI taxonomy): domain Eukaryota; kingdom Metazoa; phylum Chordata; class Amphibia; order Caudata; family Salamandridae; genus Lissotriton; species Lissotriton vulgaris. The sequence continues at coordinate 41,073 of NW_028248571.1, read as the reverse complement.
AGTGATATGATTTGATTGGACTCATTGTGAAAGTGGTGCTGTGCCAAACTTTGGAATATTCTCCACTACTCTCTACTACTTACTCTCTCCCACTCTCTACTACTCACTCTCTACTGCTCTCTACTACTCACTCTACTACTTACTCTCTACTACTCTCTACTACTCAGTCTCTACTACTCACTCTCTACTACTCTCTACTACTCACTCTACTATTCACTCTACTACTCTCTACTACTCACTCTGCTACTCTCTCTACTGCTCTCTACTACTCTCTACTACTCACTCTCTACTCTCTATTACTCACTCTCTACTCTCTACCTCTCTACCTCTCTACCTCTACACCTCTACCTCTCTACCTCTCTCTACACGCACACATATAGACATATATGCATATATATATGTGCATATGCATTTATATATATGTATGTGTATATATAAAAAAAACAACTAAACATTTTTTTTTCTAATCAGCTACTTTTAAAACTGTCATTCTTTTTCCCCATGGTACACTCCCCGGTACGCTTACCGGTGCGCGTACCGGGCGCTCACCCCGCGAAAATCAAAAATTTTTTTTATTTTTTTTTTGCCCCGTGGGGCCCTTTTATGGCCCCCACATCAAACCTAGGGGGTCAAGGGGGGTCTACTCTGCCCCCTTATGGTCATTTCCCCCTTTGTTTTGGCCACCTCTTGTGTCTCGATCCTACCGAGACACAAGATGGCGGCCGCTCCGGACTGTTTAGAATGTTTACAGACACCCCAGAGCCAATCAGCTTTCTGCGCGCAAGTCGCGTAACGCGCCCGGTGCGCGTACCGGTGCGCTTACCGGAGCGCTGCTATAGATATATATATTTTTTTGAACCTTAATTACTCAAAATCCACTGGAGCACATATCTTGAGACATAGCAAAGGCACATCGGGCTACCAGTCCCTACAATTTTGCCAAGTTTGGTGGAAATCCATTCAGCCGTTCGGGCTAAAAGTGAAATCGACCGCCCTATGGAAATTAACATGGGGAAAACGCGTTTTGGGACCCCCCTTTTATCTCGGCCCCCGCTTGACGAATCCCCCCCAAACTTTCAGGGAAGGACCGGAACGCCGCGAGGCCATTTTGAGGAAATTTTCAGGCAGATTCGTCAACCGGCGCCAAAGTTATTCCAAATAGAATTTTCAGATTTAACATTGAAAAAAATCCTAACTATAACTACCTACTGGCGACCGCCAGTAGGTAATATATTTTTATCTCATGGTGTTTTATATATATATATATATATAAACATCCTTTTCCCCGTGAAGGAGCCTCAATCCCACAGGGCAGGCAGTGCTAGGGGACGGAGCACCCCTATAAACACGACAAACACCATTCCTCCACTCTTTAGAAAGAAAGGCACTGATCACGGGACTTTCAGGCACACGAAGGTTTAATCTTCATTACAACACAGTGGCAATTTGCAGCAAGTCCTTTACAAAACCCAACGCGTTTCAGCTGACTCGGCAGCCTTGTTCACGGGTAAGTAACTGGATTATGGCTTTTTGCGCTTGACTGTGCGCCCATTGAAGACTACCAGATTCCAAAGTAGTCCCCATTTACTACAATCCCCATCATGCAACATAACACCTTTCTGTTCCGATTTGGTGCAATTCATTTTCCCAATTGTATTTATTTCGGGGACTTTGCAGTCATTCAGGAAACTTGTAGCAGGTGTTCAATGGTGCATATAGTTTACAAATAATGCCGCTGTGCCACTCTTTCAAAGTCTGTAAAAACACCACGTGTGGCCTCCAGTCCATAGTGAAAGAGCAACTCACTTTCACTCCCTTGCCTGCATCTTGCTTTTTTTAAATGGTTGAAATCTTCATACCTTCATTTTCACATAGCATCATGTAGGCGGGTCGGGCTCCTTTTGGACACCAAGTCCGAAAATAAACATCCTTTTCCCCGTGAAGGAGCCTCAATCCCACAGGGCAGGCAGTGCTAGGGGACGGAGCACCCCTAAAAACACGACAAACACCATTCCTCCACTCTTTAGAAAGAAAGGCACTGCTCACGGGACTTTCAGGCACACGAAGGTTTAATCTTCATTACAACACAGTGGCAATTTGCAGCAAGTCCTTTACAAAACCCAACGCGTTTCAGCTGACTCGGCAGCCTTGTTCACGGGTAAGTAACTGGATTGTGGCTTTTTGCGCTTGACTGCACGCCCTTTGAAGACTACCAGATTCCAAAGTAGTCCCCATTTACTACAATCCCCATCATGCAACATAACACCTTTCTGTTCCGATTTGGTGCAATTCATTTTCCCAATTGTATTTATTTCGGGGACCTTGCAGTCATTCAGGAAACTTGTAGCAGGTGTTCAATGATGCATATAGTTTACAAATAATGCCGCTGTGCCACTCTTTCAAAGTCTGTAAAAACACCACGTGTGGCCTCCAGTCCATAGTGAAAGAGCAACTCACTTTCACTCCCTTGCCTGCATCTCGCTTTTTTTAAATGGTTGAAATCTTCATACCTTCATTTTCACATAGCATCATGTAGGCGGGTCGGGCTCCTTTTGGACACCAAGTCCGAAAATATATATATATCGTGCCTTCCCACTTACCCACTGCAGATTTACGATTTAGTGAGGGAACATTTACAGCGGCATCCATTTGGCGATATTAGGTGCACTACGAGGACCAGCAGGCGTCACTGCCAACGCCCATTTGGGCGGGATCTGGACAGTATTTAATCACGAAGTGCACATCATGGTTGCTGTCTTCTTGCCGAAAGACTGTGATCAAGGACTTACCTGTCCGAAACGCGTCGAGCTGGCAATTTGTATTCAAGCTGAGGGGGGCATGCTGCCCCTGATCTTGCCCACTAATAAACGGCTCAACTCTTCATGTGTGGCTCCTCCTTCTTGGGCGACCTTGTGTGTTGATGTATCACGGCTGGTCCAGCCGCTGAGGAGCCCCTCTGCCATAACCTGGCGGATCTGCAGCACTCGTAAAAACGGGCATTGTGAGGATTGAGGAGGCTATTATAGTTGGGGGCACAAGGACATCGGAAGCAGCGTGCCTTCCCACTTACCCACTGGGGATTTACTGATGGAACATTCACAGCGGCATCCATTTGGCGATATTAGGTGCACTACGAGGACCAGCAGGCTTCACTGCCGACGACCATTTGGGCGGGATCTGGACGGTATTTAATCCCGAAGTGCACACCATGGCTGCTGTCTTCTTGCCGAAAGCCTGTGATCAAGGACTTACCTGTCCGAAACGCGTTGAGCTGGCAATTTGTATTCAAGCTGAGGGGGGCATGCTGCCTCTGATCTTGCCCAGTGATAAACGGCTCAACTCTTCATGTGTGGCTCCTCCTTCTTGGGCGACCTTGTGTGTTGATGTATCGTGGCTGGTCCAGCCGCAAAGGACCCTAACTGCCATACCCTGGTGGATCTGCAGCGCCCGTAAACACGGGCATTGAGAGGAATGAGGAGGCTATTATTGTTGGGGGCACAAGGACATCGGAAGCAGCGTGCCTTCCCACTTACCCACTGGAGATTTACTGATGGAACATTTACAGCGGCATCCATTTGGCGATATTAGGTGCACTACGAGGACCAGCAGGCTTCACTGCCGACGCCCATTTGGGCGGGATCTGGACAGTATTTAATCACGAAGTGCACATAATGGCTGCTGTCTTCTTGCCAAAAGCCTGTGATCAAGGACTTACCTGTCCAAAACGCGTCGAGCAAGCAATTTGTATTCAAGCTGAGGGGGGCATGTTGCCTCTGATCTTGCCCAGTAAAAAACGGCTCAACACTTCATGTGTGGCTCCTCCTTCTTGGGTGACCTTGTGTGTTGATGTATCACGGCTGGTCCAGCTGCAGAGGAGCCCCGCTGGCGGATCTGCAGCGCCCGTAAACACGGGCATTGTGAGGAATGAGTAGGCTATTATTGTTGGGGGCACAAGGACATTGGAAGCAGCGTGCCTTCCCACCTACCCACTGGGGATTTACTGATGGAACATTTACAGTGGCATCCATTTGGCAATATTAGGTGCACTACGAGGACCAGTAGGCTTCACTGCCAACGCCCATTTGGGCGGGATCTGGATGGTATTTAATCACAAAGTGCACATCATGGCTGCTGTCTTCTTGCCGAAAGCCTGTGATCAAGGACTTATCTGTCCGACAGGCGTCGAGCTGGCAATTTGTATTCAAGCTGAGGGGGGCATGCTGCCTCTGATGTTGCCCAGTAATAAACGGCTCAACTCTTCATGTGTGGCTCCTCCTTCTTGGGCGACCTTGTGTGTTGATGTATCGCGGCTGGTCCAGCCACGGAGGAGCCTCACTGCCATAACCTGGCGTATCTGCAGCGCCTGTAAACACGGGCATTGTGAGGAATGAGGAGGCTATTATTGTTGGGGGCACAAGGACATCGGAAGCAGCATGCCTTCCAACTTACCCACTGGGGATTTACTGATGGAACATTTAAAGCGGCATCCATTTGGCTATATTAGGTGCACTATGAGATCCAGCAATTTTCACTGCCGACGCCCATTTGGGCGGGATCTGGATGGTATTTAATCACGAAGTGCACATCATGGCTGCTGTCTTCTTGCTGAAAGCCTGTGATCAAGGACTTACCTGTCCGAAACGCGTCGATCTGGCAATTTGTATTCAAGCTGAGGGGGGCATGCTGCCTCTGATGTTGCCCAGTAATAACCGGCTCAACTCTTCATGGGTGGCTCCTCCTTCTTGGGCGACCTTGTGTGTTGATGTATCGCGGCTGGTCCAGCCGTGGAGGAGCCCTGCTGCCATAACCTGGCAGATCTGCAGCGCCCGAAAACACAGGCATTGTGTGGAATGAGGAGGCTAATATTGTTGGGGGCACAAGGGCATCGGAAGCAGCGTGCCTTCCCATATATAGAGAATATATATATATATATATATATATAGATATATATATATATATATATATCTATATATATATATATATATATATATTATATATAGATAGATATATATATATATATATATTACCTACTGGCGGTCGCCAGTAGGTAGTTATAGTTAGGATTTTTTTCAATGCAAAATCTCAAAATTCTATTGTGAAAAACTTTGGCGCCGGTTGAGGAATCTGCCTAAACATTTCCTCAAATTTGCCTCGCGGCAATCCGGTCCTTCCCTGAAAGTTTGCGGGGGATTCGTCAAGCGGGGGCCGAGATAAAAGGGGGGTCCCAAAACGTGTTTTCCCCATGTTAATTTCCATAGGGCGGTCGACCTCATTTTTAGCCCGAACGGCTGAATGGATTTCCACCAAACTTGGCAAAATTGTAGGGACTGGTAGCCCGATGTGCCTTTGCTATGTCTCAAGATATGTGCTCCAGTGGATTTTGAGTAATTTGGGTTCAAAAAAATATATATATCTGTAAGCGCGCCCCAGTACGCGCACCGGGGAGCGTACCAGCGCACAACGCGAGTTCGCGCGCGAAAAGCTGATTGGCTCTCGGGTGTCTGTAATTATTCCAAACAGTCCAGAGCGGCCGCCATCTTGTGTCTCGGTAGGATCGAGACACAAGAGGTGGCAAAAACAAAGGGGGAAATGACCAAAAGTGGGCAGGGTAGACCCCCTCTGACCCCCTAGGTTTGATGTGGGGGCTATAAAAGGGCTCCGCGGGAGAAAAAAAAAATCGATTTTCGCGGGGGGAGCGCCCGGTACGCGCACCGGGGAGCGTACCGGGGAGCGTACCATGGGGAAAAAAGAATGACAGTTTTAAAAGAAAGTAGCTGTTTTAAAAAAAAAATCTTTTTGTTGTTTTTTTTTTATTTAAGTACCTACATGTAGGTACTAATGTAGAGACTTAAATTTAATGTACACCGTTTCCTCTGTAGATATCTTGCATGTTGTTATAGAAGTTATTGTGGTATATGGAATCCATAACATAGTCTGTAAGGAAAGCAGAAACAGATCCTTTAAGCACTCCCTGAGAAGTCCTAGGGGATCATGGGTAGTCTATCCTGCTCCCTAATGATGAAAAAGAGATGTAAAATACACATTGGAGATAATATAGTGGGAGAAAGGTAGTAACTGTGAGTAAACTTACTATTTAACACAAAAAAGTTGCACAGTATACTATAAGTCTCATTTTATAATATAATCATTTTGGTGCTACTTCATCAATTACATATAAAAATGAATAATGTCTCAAACAATTTTTAATTATTAAATATAAATGTATTCTTCTGATTCTTTTTAAAAATGTAATAAAACTTCTAACATAATATTGTCCGGAATTTCCTCATAATTATTAGTACATTATTCTATTTGTTCCAAACATTCTATTAACTGTTGGTCCAAAGATGCATCTATGAAATCAATTTTATCTGTTTATTCTTCTGGATTTTCCCCCTTTATTTCGAAAGAAATAACAGTTGATTGTTTTTCGCCTTCCATTTTCTTTCTGAAAATTGCATAAAAATTAACTATATTAGTAGAGTTAGGGTACTGTTGGGTTTAATTTCAGACAGGTACTTCTGAGTTTTTAACAGTGAAGTAATTTTTGGGCAGTGTATAGTTTCAGGCAGGAAGTAGAACTATTCAAAAGCGCATGTGATGAAGCCTAAGTAAATTCATAATTATACAGAGAAGCCTAACTCAATCCATAATTATAACAGAGAAGTCTATCTCAATCTCTAACTCTTACAGAGGGACTGTATATAACTATCAGAAAACGTTTTCCCAAATTAACTTAAAGTGCACAACATAGTTCCCCTTCCAAATGAACAACTTACCTTTTTCAAAGTAGTTGAAGTTTTCTGTCAAAATTCTTTCAAAATGTACCTCAGGTAGTATTAGTCAAAATGGCTGTGTTTCCCTCTCATTTTTCATATATATTCATGTACTAACCAATCAAATGTCAGCACATAAAAGTACAAAACGTAAGTAACATTTTAATTGGTTGTAAATTCCAACAGTTTCATATGTGTTTTTGTCATGTAATTTACCTCAGGATATTTAGACAGGGCTACAGCCTAAATGGCTCAATGGAATACCACCAAATTTGGGTAAATGGTAGGGACTGCTATGTAGTAGAGCCTATTCTATATTTGGTGTAAGTGTCTCCAGTGGTTTTTATGTAAAATAACTTCCCCTTTTTTTCGGGGAGCGCTTACCGGTGCGCTCTCCGGTACGCGCACCGGGAGCGCTACGGGAGTCTGCCATCTTGTGTTTCGGAGCAATTGAAACACACGTTGGGAATGGGTAGAAGGGGGCACGGTAGACAGCCCCTGACCCTCTAGGTTTTCTGAGGGGAGTTTAGGAGGCCCATATAGGCCCAAAAAAATAAAAAATTAAATTTCGCGGTGGGAGCGCCCGGTACGCGCACCGGGGAGCGTACAGGGGAGCGTACTTTGGTGAAAAATAGAGAAAAAAATTAGAGAAAGATAATAATTTTGAGTGATCAGAGGTAGGGTAGCTATGAAAAGAGCTTTTGGGTTCAGTGGCAGATTTAGGTACCTACAAGTAGGTTCCAATGCACAGTGTTAAATTCAGAAGGAATATTCTATTCCCTTCATCTGAGAAGTGCACACCATCTCCTCTGTAGATATCTTGCATGTTGAAACACAAGTTATTGTTGTATATTGAACCCATTCCAAAGTCTCCGATGTAAGCAGAAACAGATTTATTCACATGTTTCCGTGCTTTCTCAAATTTTGGACAAAATTGGTTGGACCAGTTCCATTTCTGTCTTTGACATATATTGGAATATACTGAGGCAGTTGGTGGAAAAAGTGCCATCAATTGATCAAAGGTGTCCTTTAAAAGCATTTCCAGACCTACCCCAGTTAAAGTGCCCAAGTCATTTCCTCCACAGAGCACTATTAAGAGGATAGGGTTTGACAGATGCAAAAAGGTTTTCACCAATGGTATCAATTGGTGACATCTCAACCCTCGCTGGCCAATCCATTTGATGTCCACATTTGGTAAATCAAGGTTGTGAAAATTTCTGCTAGCTGCATCCTAAGCATGGGCGGAAAATCCGTTCCGCTCGCGGATTTTGCGGATTTTAGGTAAATTCGCAATCCGCAAACTCTCGCGAATTTACCGAAAATCCGCAAATTCGCACGCAGCGGATTTTTTTTCTTGGTGATACAATATTGCGGCATGCGGCGTTCACTTACCGTCATTCAGCGTTTGCCGAGTTGTTTTTCTCAATATTTTGCGAGTGCTGCGCCATTTTGGATCTTGCTGCGGGATCCCGCGGGATTTTGGCGACTGCGATTACGTAATCACAACTTGCCACCTTGCACAGCACGTATCGCGAGAGTTCGCAATTGCGAACACGTAGATGCGGCGGGCAGCAACATTCTCGCACTCGCGAAATGCATAATTTGCAATTCTGCAAAAGACATCTACCAGCAAGCAGCATAAACCTTCTGAAAATGATGATTTTTATCAGAATAACTCCTCAGGTTGACATTTGCCTGCACTTTTTTATGCAAGGAGTCCATTTTGGGGGGGGGGGAAGGAAGTGCCCCACAGTCTCCAACTTCCTGTTCCTGTCCAGCAGGCTCCTCCCAGTGCTTTCTTCATGTGCTGGTCACTTTCATTCGGATCTTGACCTGGAAGGATTACTTTTTGTGGATGCTGCTGGATATTTGGATTTGAGGCCTTTTTGACTTTCTTTGGATCACTTTTGGATTATAAATTTCACAAGTAAGTTTGTTTGGGGCATTACAGTTGCTGCAACAAAAATTTTGGAATTTTCGATTTTTGGGCTGTTGTTGGGGCCTTTTGACCAGGGGTAGTGAGTGGTGCATGGGCCTAGTCTTTCTGTGGGTTGTCTTGAATTTAAACATCATGGAGGGCATGGATGGCATGGGATTGTGCTGATTTTTCAGTGTTTTTCGATTTTTGGGCTGTTGTTGGGGCCTTTTGACCAGGGGTAGTGAGTGGTGCATGGGCCTAGTCTTTCTGTGGGGTGTCTTGAATTTAAACATCATGGAGGGCATGGATGGCATGGGATTGTGCTGATTTTTCAGTGTTTTTCGATTTTTGGGCTGTTGTTGGGGCCTTTTGACCAGGGGTAGTGAGTGGTGCATGGGCCTAGTCTTTCTGTGGGATGTCTTGAATTTAAACATCATGGAGGGCATGGATGGCATGGGATTGTGCTGATTTCTCAGTGTTTTTCTATTTTTGGGCTGTTGTTGGGGCCTTTTGACCAGGGGTAGTGAGTGGTGCATGGGCCTAGTCTTTCTGTGGGGTGTCTTGAAATTAAAATCATGTAGGGCATGGATGGCATGGGATTGTGCTGATTTTAAGTGTTTTTCTATTTTTTGGGGTGTTCATGGGGACAGGCCATCTTGGTGGGGGCCATTTTGAGTGCTGGTACAGGCAGGCTCTGGGCAATTGCTGGGAGGCAAGGGGCCATTTTGAATGCAGGCAGTGTTCTCAGGCCTGCACCCATTTTGCCTAGCTTTCATACATTAGGCCCAGGGGTAGTGAGTGGTGCATGGGCCTAGTCTTTCTGTGGGGTGTCTTGAATTGAAACATCATGGAGGGCATGGATGGCATGGGATTGTGCTGATTTTTCAGTGTTTTTCGATTTTTGGGCTGTTGTTGGGGCCTTTTGACCAGGGGTAGTGAGTGGTGCATGGGCCTAGTCTTTCTGTGGGGTGTCTTGAATTTAAACATCATGGAGGGCATGGATGGCATGGGATTTTGCTGATTTGTTTGTGTTTTTCGATTTTTTGGGCTGTTGTTGGGGCCTTTTGACCAGGGGTAGTGAGTGGTGCATGGGCCTAGTCTTTCTGTGGCGTGTCTTGAATTTAAACATCATGGAGGACATGGATGGCATAGGATTGTGCAGATTTTTCTGTGTTTTTTGATTTTTTGGGCTGTTGTTGGGGCCTTTTGACCAGGGGTAGTGAGTGGTGCATGGGCCTAGTCTTTCTGTGGGGTGTCTTGAATTTAAACATCATGGAGGGCATGGATGGCATGGGATTGTGCTGATTTTTCTGTGTTTTTCGATATTTTGGGGTGTTCATGGAGACTGGCCATGTGGGTGGGTGGGGGCCATTTTGAGTGCTGGTACAGGCAGGCCCTGGCCATGTGCTGGGAGGCAAGGGGCCATTTTGAATACAGGCAGTGTTCTCAGGCCTGCATCCATTTTGCCTAGCTTTCATACATTAGGCCCAGGGGTAGTGAGTGGTGCATGGGCCTAGTCTTTCTGTGGGGTGTCTTGAATTTAAACATCATGGAGGGCATGGATGGCATGGGATTGTGCTAATTGTTCAGTGTTTTTCGATTTTTGGGCTGTTGTTGGGGCCTTTTGACAAGGGGTAGTGAGTGGTCCATGGGCCTAGTCTTTCTGTGGGGTGTCTTGAATTTAAACATCATGGAGGGCATGGATGGCATGGGATTTTGCTGATTTTTCTGTGTTTTTCGATTTGTTGGGCTGTTGTTGGGGCCTTTTGACCAGGGGTAGTGAGTGGTGCATGGGCCTAGTCTTTCTGTGGGGTGTCTTGAATTTAAACATCATGGAGGGCATGGGTGGCATAGGATTGTGCAGATTTTTCTGTGTTTTTCAATTTTTTGGGCTGTTGTTGGGGCCTTTTGACCAGGGGTAGTGAGTGGTGCATGGGCCTAGTCTTTCTGTGGGGTGTCTTGAATTTAAACATCATGGAGGGCATGGATGGCATGGGATTGTGCTGATTTTTCTGTGTTTTTCGATATTTTTGGGTGTTCATGGGGACTGGCCATGTGGGTGGGGGCCATTTTGAGTACTGGTACAGGCAGGCCCTGGCCATGTGCTGGGAGGCAAGGGGCCATTTTGAATACAGGCAGTGTTCTCAGGCCTGCATCCATTTTGCCTAGCTTTCATACATTAGGCCCAGGGGTAGTGAGTGGTGCATGGGCCTAGTCTTTCTGTGGGGTGTCTTGAATTTAAACATCATGGAGGGCATGGATGGCATGGGATTGTGCTAATTTTTCAGTGTTTTTCGATTTTTTGGGCTATTGTTGGGGCTTTTTGACCAGGGGTAGTGAGTGGTGCATGGGCCCAGTCTTTCTGTGGGGTGTCTCTTGAATTTAAACATCATGGAGGGCATGGATGGCATGGGATTGTGCTGATTTTTTTGTGTTTTTTTCGATTTTTTGGGCTGTTGTTGGGGCCTTTTGACCAGGGGTAGTGAGTGGTGCATGGGCCTAGTCTTTCTGTGGGGTGTCTTAAATGTAAACATCATGTAGGGCATGGATGGCATGGGATTGTGCTGATTTTTCAGTGTTTTTCGATTTTTTGGGGTGTTCATGGGGACAAGCCATGTGGGTGGGGGCCATTTTGAGTGCTGGTACAGGCAGGCCCTGGGCATGTGCTGGGAGGCAAGGGGCCATTTTGAATGCAGGCAGTGTTCTCAGGCCTGCACCCATTTTGCCTAGCTTTCATACATTAGGCCCAGGGGTAGTGAGTGGTGCATGGGCCTAGTCTTTCTGTGGGGTGTCTTGAATTTAAACATCATGGAGGGCATGGATGGTATGGGATTGTGCTGATTTTTCTGTGTTTTTCTTATTTTTGGGCTGTTGTTGGGGCCTTTTGACAAGGGGTAGTGAGTGGTCCATGGGCCTAGTCTTTCTGTGGGGTGTCTTGAATTTAAACATCATGGAGGGCATGGATGGCATGGGATTGTGCTGATGTTTCCGTGTTTTTCGATTTTTTGGGGTGTTCATGGGGACAGGCCATGTGGGTGGGGGCCATTTTGAGTGCTGGTACAGGAAGGCCCTGGGCATGTGCTGGGAGGCAAGGGGCCATTTTGAATGCAGACAGTGTTCTCAGGCCTACACCCATTTAGCCTAGCTTTCATACATTAGGCCCAGGGGTAGTGAGTGGTGCATGGGCCTAGTCTTTCTGTGGGGTGTCTTGAATTTAAACATCATGGAGGGCTTGGATGGCATGGGATTGTGCTGATTTTTGTGTGGTTTTCGAGTTTTTGGGGTGTAACTGAACTGATGTTCCTCTGTCTTCCATTGCTTTTAGGTGTACAAGACTCAAGAGAACCACCAGTGCCAGGAAGAAGTCCTGCAGCGGTGTGTGTGTGCAGCATAACGTCACGCAACGTCACGTCTGGCCATAGACAACTCTGCAACTCGTGCAACTGCGGCCTGCTGTTCTGACCTCTGAAGAATATGGCCCCCAAAAAAGTTCCCCGTAGCTCCTCTAGCAAGAAAGTTGCCAGTAAGGAGCAGAAGAAGCAAGTAATCAAGGAGACTGGTGTGCCGCCCGCCACATTTTTTGGGAGTAAAAAAAAAAAGTACGCCTGCAGCAGCAGCGGGATCTGCTGGGGACCAAGCTGGGAGCAGCACCCCCGCACCATTGGGCTCAGTGCCACCACCCCGCCAACTTAAGTCCAAGCCCTTGAGTGCTGCAGAGGCACTTAGTCTAGTTGTTCAATCACCATCGACCAGTGATGTTGGCTCATCGCAAGAAAGTAGCAGCAATGTCCCTCAATCAACACAGGTTGTTGTACCTCATCTGACGAGTGTTGAACAACCACATCCGCAACAACAACCACATGTGCAAGTACAAGCCCAAGTACATGTGGAAGGAGATGCAGCGCAAGGAGATGCGCAAGCAGAGGTGCATTGAGGGTCACAAGTGCCCACAATAGTTGTTCCTCCCGAAGTAGGGGCACATCAGGAAATCGACAATCAAGCCGAGGTATCATTTGAGGAAGCCACTCCTCCTGATGATCATTCATTGTCTTCCACATCCCTAGCAAGGAAAAGATCAACGGTGGTGTCTACATCTTCTTCAAGCCCACCTCCTTCTGATGATATGGATCAAAATTGGGAACCATCACTGCCGTCTGAGAGTCAGGCACACCATGATCTGACAAAGGTAGCTAAGCGTAAAAGGAAGGTCCCTGAAGGTCTCGTACTTATGGAGTGTGATGATGATGCTCAACAAGAAGTGGCGTATCCTCCTGCTGATGAAGACTCTCACGACGACGACGCAGTCATCATACACGTCACTCCAGGCTCAGCGGGCATGCAGCAAACAGACATTTTGACCCTAGCCCGAAAAGCTGCTGAGCGTGATGATGTTGTCGACGAGGAGGCAATGGCAACAGCACAATCATTGGGGTTAAGTAGTACACCACCACCTTTCGCTTCCATATTTCTTCCTCGCCAGAAGGGACCTCCATCCACCTCGACCTCAATTAATGGTGGTGAAAGTGCACAACGTAGTAAAGTTTGGCAAAACACATCCTCCACTTCATCTGGCATTAGCAGCATGACCACCACCAGTATCGCCTCCTCCGGCCCCCACAGACATTTCAAGTCCGCAGTTTGGGACTTCTTTAGTGTTTGCCCAAAAAAGGAAAACTTTGCCATTTGTAGCATTTGTAAGCTTGCAGTTAGTCGTGGTAAGTTTGGTACCAACTATGGTACCGGAGGCCAGAGAGGTCATCTTAAGAGACAGCACGCTGTCCAATGGTTTGCGCACCTAAAGGAGATCAAGGAAGCCCGAATTGCAAGTCAAGAAAACGTTGATGTTTCATCTGATGATGACGAGGAGGAAGAAGTGTCAAACACTTCACTTACACCCAGTACCCCTGTCAGCAGCACACCCCCTGTGAGCCACACTAAGAGTATGGGAGAGAGTGAGACACCAATGCGAAAAAGTTAATCAGCGAGCGTAACTGGGTCGAAGAAGTCATCATCATCATCATCATCCCGTAAAAGCTTGGTCCAGGCCAACATTAGAACCATGTTGTTTTCAGAAGCGCCATATGATCGCAACCACCCACTGACGCGTATGTATAACACTACGCTGGCTAAAATGCTAGCTCTGAACCTTCTCCCTTTTTCTTTTGTAGAAGGGGTTGGTTTTCTAGAATTAGTGGCAGCGCTCGGCCCTAAATGCAAGGTTCCTAGCCGGTTCTATTTTGCCAGAGTTGCGGTTCCAGCACTACATGAAGATGTGCTGGAGGTGATTGGCGCAGCTTTGCAGAAGAGTGCTGTTCACACTATACATCTGACAACAGACATGTGGACCAGTGGCGCAGACGCTGATTACATGTCCATCACTGCACACTGGGTCTCTTTTTCAGGGGTTAAAGCAAAGCTAAACGCAGGTGTTTACCCGGACCAAGTTTTTAAAGCTGCTCGGAAACATGCAACACTAGCCATGTTTGGCTTAGCGAAACATCATACAGCAGAAAACATTTTGAATGAGTTTAACACAAAGGTCTTTCACTGGCTGTCCCCAAAAAAACGCCAGATTGGTTATGTTTCCACGGATAATGGCGCCAATGTAGTTAAGGCCATGGATCTGGGTCACTATTTCAGAGTGCTGTGTTTGGCGCACTGTATAAACCTGGTTTTTAAAAAATTCTTGAGTGATGAAGACAGTCCAGCGTGCGAGTTAGTGGCCACCTGCCGAAGAATGTGCAACCATTTCAGCCATTCTTTTAAGACCCGGAAGAATCTGAGGAGCCTGCTACATGAACGTCGAATGCCAGTGAAAGCACTCATCCAGGAGGTGCCAACACGTTGGAACTCAACCTTCTACATGCTTGAGCATCTGTATGAGCAGTATACGGTACTCAATCACTATTTCTTAACACTGGGTACAGCTCAGAAGGACCTGAGGCTAGATGCGGCGCAATGGAAACTAGTTAAAAGCCTGACAGACATGCTTCGTCCTTTTGAGGTCTTCACGCGTGCAGTCAGCAGGGAGGACTGTAATTTGGGAAAAGCTATCCCATTGTTGCGCATGCTGGAGCACCAAATGAAGGCGGTGTCTTCTATGTTTCAAAAAGATAAAGAAAAGAAAGACGCTTTTGTTTTGGCGGAGAAATTATTAGAGCGCCTATTTGGCGATGAATGTCTTAAAATGATCCACTCAGAACAGCATTACATTTGTGCAACTATTCTGGATCCACGCTGGCAGGCCGAGCATTCTTTCCTTTTGATGATGAAGATTTTACAAAGTACAAATTTTGGCTAGCCTTGTCAGCCATGAGGTTTGAAAGAGAACGGCAGCAAATTGAAGGGAAAGGCAGTACATCAGCATCAGCAGGCAATCCCCAGTCAAAAGAATCCAGTTCAAGAAGTCTTTATTCGATTTGTTCATCATAAAAGACATAAAATACAATTTATACATATAAATCATCTAAAACAAGTATTAAATCATTGACTGGCTGATCAGCTTCTTGTTGCATATTTACAAAATTTACAATGACGCTCAAATACAAACTTATTTCAGCAGAATACTGGGCCTAGTTGATAAACAATCAGATCTTTTAGGTCCCCATTTAAATGCTTTTAATGAACCTAATTCTAAGCAACCAGGCCCACCCCAAAAATTTAGCAATCCCCACAACAATTACAGGGGCCAGGTTGGTTTTTAAAATTCTACTTGCTTCACCAGCCGAACTAGTGCCTAGGTTTCTACATACCGGCCTGAGCCATTTGGCTCTGGGGGCAGAATATAATGGACACACATACAAAAAGTGATTCAAGCTTTCCCCTACTCCTTGGCACTTGGGACAATGCCCCGACCTATCAGCTCCCCACTTTTTACGTTTAACCAATGCATTATTTTGTTTTTCAGCGACCAGTGGTTCTCAAATTGGCTATTGCCAATCGTAGGAACACCCGTCAACACAACCACATAGTCGTTGGCCTCAGGGGGGAGGTCAATATAGCCCCCTCTAAAGTTGTCCTTAGCTGGGGGGCGCTGGGTTTCACTGGGAATGGGTCTATAGGGTATTTCAGATTTAGAGTGTGCTGGGTGTCGCGTGGAGCCCCGCGAGGGAGCCTTTGGTTTAGCGCGAGCTTGCTCCACCGTGACAGTCCTTGGTTTAGGAACAGGCTTTGTAGTGGATGATACTGAGGGAGGGGTTTGGTTAGTTTTGGATGCGGGAGCTTGTGGCGTTGAGTCAGCTGTTATAATGCCCTGATTTTCAAGACTTTTCAACCCAAGAGTGGCCAGAGCAATAATGCTCTTCTCCATTTCAAGCAGATTATTTTCGATCCTTGATAGTCTGAGGTCTAGGGGTGATAGAAGTTTTTTGAGTGTATCCCAGACCACCTCTATAAACTCTTTGTTGTTTTTACCAAGCCCATATACCTCTGTGTCCTCATCCACTGGGGTATTAATAGGGGAAACAACTGAACCCTTTCCCTGTCCCTCACTTTGTGGCTGTGTACTAAGAGTACGCTCTGCGCCTGCATTGGTTGCTGTGTCATTAGTCATTGACAAGTCTTTGGGAACAGCAATTTTTGCTTTTTTATGAAAGTAGGCAGAGCGGGAATGGGGTTTTCTCTTTGGTTGCTTGCCACTAGTGTTGGTGGTAAGCGGAGTTGTCTGAGGGAATATAATAGGGATAGAGTTATGCACACTGAAGGGTGTGGGTGGGATTCCCTCATCTTTATTTTCTAGGGCCGGTGGGAAAGTAGCAGGGATCGGGGAGTGATGTACATCGACCTGAGTGACTATACAATGAGGGCGGGCAGGTCGCTCAGGGGTAACAGAAGTAGCTATGTGGCCTAAAGAGGATTTTTTGGAGAGTGCAATGACTTGGGACACTCTTCTGGCAGCTTCTAATTCTAACGAGACCCGGGTTTGGAGTTTAGATATCTCTTCGTCTATGGCTATGTTGGTGCGGGTAATAAAGTCATCCATGGGGCCACTAATTTGTGACCCTCCTTTAGAGGTCTTACTACGAGTTACCCTAGTGTTCATAGCGCTTGGGGCGCGAGGACGAAGAAAGGTCTTTACCTCAGAGTTGTTGAAGTGGTTTTAAGGAATATCGAGCGAAAGGGGGTGGGCCAGTCCAGTCCTCTCTGTCCTCGAACGGCCTCAAACGGCCCGCTCTTTGCCCGGTCTTAGCCCCGGGCACTCCCGTGCACTCCCGCGCAGCGTGGGAGCTCCGTATTTGTAAGTCAAAGGACCAATGGGCTGGGATGAAGGGGGTGGTGCGAGGCGGTCAGGGAGAGCGGGGCCAGGTGACTCGGCCACTCACGCACACCGGGACTCCTGGGAATGCGAGTCCCGGTTGCCGCTCGCAGCCCTTCAACCTTGCACAAGCCCCACCGAGGCACCAAGCACAGGAAATCCGAAGCGGGACCCGCAGAGCGGGTTCCGCGAGGCGTGGGTAGGTGAGCCTTCGCTATCAGCAACGCCGTCCAATTTGGTAGAGAAAGTGTCCCAAGAAGCAGCAAGTCCAAGCCCCTTTACAGCAGATGGGGGTGGGGCGAGGCGGTCAGGGAGAGCGGGGCCAGGTGACTCGGCCACTCACGCACACCGGGACTCCGGGGAATGCGAGTCCCGGTTGCCGCTCGCAGCCCTTCAACCTTGCACAAGCCCCACCGAGGCACCAAGCACAGGAAATCCGAAGCGGGACCCGCGGAGCGGGTTCCGCGAGGCGTGGGTAGGTGAGCCTTCGCTATCAGCAACGCCGTCCAATTTGGTAGAGAAAGTGTCCCAAGAAGCAGCAAGTCCAAGCCCCTTTACAGCAGATGGGGGTGGGGCGAGGCGGTCAGGGAGAGCGGGGCCAGGTGACTCGGCAACTCACACACACCGGGACTCCTGGGAATGCGAGTCCCGGTTGCCGCTCGCAGCCCTTCAACCTTGCACAAGCCCCACCGAGGCACCAAGCACAGGAAATCCGAAGCGGGACCCGCGGAGCGGGTTCCGCGAGGCGTGGGTAGGTGAGCCTTCGCTATCAGCAACGCCGTCCAATTTGGTAGAGAAAGTGTCCCAAGAAGCAGCAAGTCCAAGCCCCTTTACAGCAGATGGGGGTGGGGCGAGGCGGTCAGGGAGAGCGGGGCCAGGTGACTCGGCCACTCACGCACACCGGGACTCCTGGGAATGCGAGTCCCGGTTGCCGCTCACAGCCCTTCAACCTTGCACAAGCCCCACCGAGGCACCAAGCACAGGAAATCCGAAGCGGGACCCGCGGAGCGGGTTCCGCGAGGCGTGGGTAGGTGAGCCTTCGCTATCAGCAACGCCGTCCAATTTGGTAGAGAAAGTGTCCCCACTTTAGTAAAATCCCCAAGAGGAAGTGAACCACATCTGAATTGATGGAATAATTTGCGGTCCATGGGCTTTGTTATAATATCCCAATACCTTTCCAACTTGGGCGTATCCTTGTAAGCAATAAACAGACCAGTAAGGCTACTCAAGCACATTTTCGAATGCCTGTTGTGTGTCACCCAATCCCAATAACACCGTTTTAAATCCTTTTTAGATGGAAAATTGGCTGTCTCGGGGAAGGACCACAGGTCTCCATACCCCAGAGCTATTAGGGTAGCCTTAAGGTCTCTAAACCAGCCTATGTTTGTGGCACCAAAGCTGTTTTTAACCTCCAAACAGGCTTTTGCATAGTGGTGAAGTTCCGGCGTTGTCCATAGACGACGCCAGAATGTTAGAGGGCGAAGTCTTGCCTGGTCCTCCACCGGTTGGCACCCTAAATCATAGAAAAGGGGAATTAATGGTGATGACTGAGGCAGACCTGTTGTCATTCTTAAGAATTTATTTTGGGCATGTCTTAATGGGTCCAAATTGCTACCACCCCATAGTTCTGCCCCATATAGGACTGCTGGTAATACCCTACCGCCATATATCTTAATAAGCGGGGACATTGGCCTGGTAAAGGAGCCTTTATGTTCTTTAATCAGTGCCCCACCCAGCTGCTGATGCTTCAAGGTCATGAGCTCAACCTGATGGGACCAGCTCAAAGTCTCACTAAAGGTAACTCCCAAGTAGGTGAAATGCTTTGTCTGCTCCAGGGGGGTTTCCCCCATGGAAACCCTGGCATTAATTTGTTTATGCCCTCTTAGAACCATAAATTTGGTTTTGGACACGTTCACCTCTAGCTCATGTTCGCTGCAGAAGCTCTCGAACCTCGACAGGGCTTTCTGCAAACCCTGTCTGGTTCGAGAGATCAGAAGTGTATCGTCAGCAAACATGAGCAAGGGGATTTTCATTCCGGCCAGACTTGGGGCATCCGTGGAAAAATTATCATAATACTTAGTAACTCTATTTATATATAGAGAAAACAGGGTGGGTGCCAGCATGCAACCTTGCCTGACACCTTTGGCCAGTGGAAAACTCTCCGTCACCTCACCCGGTTTACCCCAGCGCACAAAGGCAAAGGTATGTGCATGTAGGTTCACTATAAATCGTACTACGGTGGGGGGCATGCCCATATCTAGTAGGCATTTCCACAGCCCGGCCCTCGGGACAAGGTCAAATGCTGACCTTAAGTCCACGAAGGCCGCGTATAGGTTGCCCTTACCCAAGGTAACCGTCTTCCAATGCAAAAGCATGAAACGGAATGCCTGATTTAGGGTACTCACGTGAGGTCTAAACCCAGCTTGAAGAGGAGTGAGGATATCATACTCCTCTAACCATGCCTGAATCCTGGTGAGAACGAGACGGGTTATGATCTTCTGTACCGCGTCAATAAGACTGATCGGCCAGTAGTTGGATGGAACCGACCGATCACCCTTCTTAAAAATAGGCAGTATTTCTGCGCCTGCCCAGGAGTCAGGTACCCTAGCACCCATGGCCAGTGCATTTACCAACCGCACTATGTATGGTACCCATAGATCAAGGTCCTGTTGGAATATGTCCGCTGGAATGCAGTCAGATCCAGGCGCTTTTCCCCTAGGGATAGCTTTCAGGACTATTTCGACTTCTCTAGCAGAGAACACAAGTGAATCTAACGATAGTGGCCAACTAATGGAATCCTGCGTATTGCTACGGCATCTAAATTGTTCCTCAAAATGGCACACTCATTTCTGTAGATCAACAGATGCGGAACTTGGGCGATCATCCTGTGACAGACCCCATTTGAGAAGGTGCCAAAACTGCTGTAGGTTCCTAGAGCCACAGGCCTCAGCTAGTGATGTCCAACGCTCGTCATCCCAAGCGGTTTTGGTAGAGCGTTTAGCATCGTTGAAAG
The DNA here is from genome assembly GCF_964263255.1 of Lissotriton vulgaris. Lineage (NCBI taxonomy): Eukaryota > Metazoa > Chordata > Amphibia > Caudata > Salamandridae > Lissotriton > Lissotriton vulgaris. The sequence goes on along the minus strand of NW_028248571.1, from coordinate 21,112 downwards.
CCTTCCTACTTGCTTTAATTAGGGCTGGGTTCTTTAATTTTAAAGCTTTAAACAGATCCGCATGGGTCTGTCGGCAAGCGTTGTTGAACCAATTAGCGGGTTTCCTAACCTTCCTTCTACCCTTGTTGGCAACATACTTAATAAACAATGATTTAAGAGACAAAAACAAACTAGCGTGGATGCCTGTAATGTTTGTGTTGATCATTTCCTGGTTTTCACACTTATCAATTTCTACCAGTGAATTGGAAACCAGGGCTCTGATCTTTTTACGTGCTTCCACATCCACAGAAACCTTTGGCCAGCGAACCCTCCTCATGTCATTTGTAAGTACGACAACCTCCTGTACAGGGTTTAGCTGACGTTCAACCGGCCCTGCAAAACTATAATCCTTTAGTTCCACTACCAAAGGTTCGTGGTCACTTTCCGGACGTGGCTTGACTACCATGTCCGATACCACAGGCCACAGTTTAATATCTACTAGGATGTAGTCAATACGACTGCTATGTCTACCATTGGAGAATGTATGTTTACCCATCCTGTCTGAGCTTACTCGTCCGTTAAGGGCACGTAACCCCCAGTTCAAACAAAGACCTTTAATAAATGTAGCTGCTTGGGACCACTTATTGATCGGGGGTATATCAAGCTGGGGAACCCCCCAAACCAGATCCTCTTCTTCTGTTAGTAAACCATCGTCTGCACTAAGAGGTTCAAAACCAGTGTTTAGGTCACCCATAACAACCACATGACCAGCTTCTGAGGTAGTACTTAGGAAATCATCCAAACAGAAAAGGGTGGTTGAAACTCTGCCACCCAGGTTACCTCTAGCATATACATTGATCAGCAGTATATCCATCCCACTTTTTGATTTGATACTAACTATCAATATATCTGGACAGTCAATAAAAACTTCCTTAACAGACACGCCTTCAAATTGACGAACCCAGATTGTTAGGCCACCCGTAGCTCGACCTCTATGACTTCTAGTGGCTGGTTAGTTAAAGTTCAAGAAACCTGAAAGAAACACTGGTGAGGTTGCCCAGGTCTCTTGAAAAGACCAAACATCGCCTCGACAGATAAAATCAATCCAATCAGGAATGCAAATGCGAGATTCAATTCCCGCTATATTCCAACATCCCAAAGTGGTGCCCTTTGTACATACTCGGTCACATGATTTAGTTAAGTCTGGAGGGTGGGATTCGTTGGACTGAGGAAGGGGTTCTTCAAGCACAGGGGCAACTTTATTCGTACCTTCCATATGCATACACATTGACTCAACCTGAGTGATTGGCTCAAAATTGACACTCTCAGTGGTGACGTCCTTGGAAGACATTGAGGTGGGTACCAAAGCCAATATATCTGGCTCTCTTGCGTAGACCATGCACCCTTTCACACAATAATGAAGCTGGTCTTCAAAACCTTTGACAGTACATAGTGGATTACCCAGGGCAGCTCCAACACCCATACAATCAGAGTTACACTCATCGTCCCTTGTTGGAAAAGCTGGTCAGTCAATAGACGCCAGCCCTGATAGTGGGTCATAAAGGTTCCTCAGCGGGATGTTCCAATACTCATTGGGCTGAGTGAACCTATTTGGATAATTACAAGCTGGGTAAAAACTTGGGGGCTGTTGAAACTGTGGGAAAACAGGAGTGAGGGGAGCCAGAGGGTACAGAGGCTTATTAGGGAGTGGAAAATCCGATAAGGCTGAGGGACCAAATGGCTGAGGCTTAACCTTGGCCCAACCCGGTGTTCGTAGGGAACTATTATAGCTAGATTGTGTGTAGGAGCGGTACCGTGCCTCTGGGTTGAATTGAGGTCCATGGAAACTAGATGTAAAATTGGACCATTTAAGGGAACTTTTAGTATTTTTGGCAGGAGGTTGATCAGTTGGATTAATCAGGGTCTCAGGATAAAAGTAACTGAGGTTCCTCGTGGAGATCCCTCCCTCATTACTTCCCACATACCAATCTGAGAGATGGGATACTACTCTATGGTCCCTGAAGTTGATGATCACTATATCCCCCTCTATATCCTTGGGGCGTACCCCCACCCACTTACATCTTCTGACCGTGACAATATCCCCATTAAGATGAACAGGAAGGGGTCTATTGGTTTTCAGCCAGAAAATGACTTTATTTTTTAAGCTTTCATTATTTTCCCAATCCCCCTCCGAAACTGGTGGCACACCCGTCATTACAATTACATAGTTCATAGAATCCGGAGGCAAATCTACATTGTTCCTACGTGGTAGGGATTTGTAGTTTTTAATGTTAGCGGATTTGCCCGCCCCATTCTTTACCTGAGGCATTACTCCATTAGTAGGTGGTTTATTAGCAACCACCCCGAGATTCGCTTTGGCAGAGCTAGCTGCTCGAGGAGGTTTAACAGCCAAAGCCGATGTTTGAATTGAAGTAGTGCCTACATTAGTTGTACTTTTCAGTTGTTGGCTAGAGATAGTATTTGTATTGCCAGCAACAAGGGTTGTACCATGTGGTTTAATGGATGGTCCCGAATCCTTATCTGAGCTAGGGGGATGTGTTAGCTCAACAGACGCCAATAGGCGATCCATTTTGTCGCCCATTATCCTAACACGCTCCAGCAATGGTAACATGTATGATTTAATAAGCTTCTCTAAGATGGCATAAGACACCTCATTAAACCCTTCAATAACAGTCTCAGGGGTAACCAAATCGTGTAAGTCAACCAACGGTATCTCAGCATTGGGTGGGGCCGGTAGCTCAGTGTTTGGTTTAGGAAGAGACGGGAGAGGTGATTGTCGACTTGGGCCTTTCCTTTTTACCCCCCCCCCTTTCTCCTTTTTTTTCTAGGTGGGGAACGCACAATCCTCTTGGCCTTAGCAGGCTTAATTCCAGCGTCACAAACACTGGTTGGTAACAAATTCTCGCCAGGATCTACACAGTCTAATGACCGGTTGGTCGACGTTGGACGAGAATTAGATTCCATAATCTGGATAACAGGGGTGTTTAAATCAATGAGGCTAGAGTGATCAATAGGGGGACAATCTATGTGGCCTCCGCTGGTAACACTAGCACATGGTGGGGAAATAATTGGGAACCTAAATATACTGGGGATTTGATCAATGTCAGTTACATCATCTTCAATGGAGCTCAACCCTTGGGCAGCCGTTTCTTGGGTGAAGTTTGGGTCTGATAGGGTGGGCAGCGGAATTTTCTTTAGATGCTCAATTGAGCGTCGGCGCTCAGCTCTTCTCTCGGCAAGGAGAAGATCCATATCTACTTCCTTAGTAGTTTTCTTAAAAAATGTATCAAGTGGGCCGAGTACAGAAACACTCACGCCTGGGAGGGGCGGAATGGCTCATATCTAAACTAAGCTAAGTATACTAGCTGGCCCAGATGACACTCTTAATACAATACTATAATACTGTAGAACAGTGGACAATGAATAAATACAAATGACAATAACCTGGCCCTGCCCGGCCTCCTTCGGCCCCGGACGGCCACAGACGGTCCTGCCCTTGTCCCGGGCTTGTCCCAGGACGCTCCCGCGCGCTCCCGCGCCGCGGGGCAGTGACCTCCCTAAAATATGTGGGCAAATGAGGAGAGGAAGGGGCGTGGCAAGCAAGGAGAGCGGCCCGATGGCGGGAGGCGAGGGTAGCCGGGACTTCTGGGACACGAAGTCCGGCCCCTTACGCTCGCAGCCTTGCCTGCTGATGATGATCCTCTCTCAGCCCCTCGCTCCCAGCAGATCCAGTTGGCGCTGCGGGACCCGCGAAGCGGGTTCCGCGAGGTCTTGGGTGAAAAAGCTCAGGTATCCCTCTGCAGCATCAGAGTCCAGCACGATGTTTGAACAAGTGAAAAGGTGTCCCGCTGCTTCCAGGTACAGCGTCCTATTTTCAATGTGAGGGGGGCGTGGCAAGCAAGGAGAGCGGCCCGATGGCGGGAGGCGAGGGTAGCCGGGACATCTGGGCCACGAAGTCCGGCCCCTTACGCTCGCAGCCTTGCCTGCTGATGATGATCCTCTCTCAGCCCCTCGCTCCCAGCAGATCCAGTCGGCGCTGCGGGACCCGCGAAGCGGGTTCCGCGAGGTCTTGGGTGAAAAAGCTCAGGTATCCCTCTGCAGCATCAGAGTCCAGCACGATGTTTGAACAAGTGAAAAGGTGTCCCGCTGCTTCCAGGTACAGCGTCCTATTTTCAATGTGAGGGGGGCGTGGCAAGCAAGGAGAGCGGCCCGATGGCGGGAGGCGAGGGTAGCCGGGACTTTTGGGACACGAAGTCCGGCCCCTTACGCTCGCAGCCTTGCCTGCTGATGATGATCCTCTCTCAGCCCCTCGCTCCCAGCAGATCCAGTTGGCGCTGCGGGACCCGCAAAGCGGGTTCCGCGAGGTCTTGGGTGAAAAAGCTCAGGTATCCCTCTGCAGCATCAGAGTCCAGCACGATGTTTGAACAAGTGAAAAGGTGTCCCCAGTCAAAAGAATCCACTTCTGCACCTGTGGCTGTGGCACAAGTCACCTCTCAGCCGTTAAAGACACTGGCAACCGGATCATCTGCACCAGACACAACAGTAACATTGGGTGAAGAAGAGGATTGGCTAACTCGGCTTGGGTTTGGTTCTTAAAAGGTCCCAGCAAAAAGTAAGCAAAGTGGAGGAACCTTGGAGAACCTTGAGTCGATGGTGCAGGACTATCTGAATGACAAAACAGAGGTCTATATTAATGCTGACCCATTGGCGTATTGTCATGGGAAAAAAGAATTGTGTGCACAGATCTCCAACCTGGCTATAAACTACTTGTCTTGCCCACTCGCAAGCGTGTCTTCTGAACGTGTTTTCGATGCTGCTGGTGGCGTTGTAACTTCCAAACGGACCGGCCTCTCACCCAAAAATGTGGAGAGGTTAACAATGATCAAGATGAATCAGCACCTCATACCACCAGATTACAAAGTACGAGAACACACGCCGGATGAAGACGAGGAGAACAGCAACTTAGATGAGGGAATTTCTTCTCTGTTAGGTGACACTGACCTACTCCTGCCTGAATTCGCAGGGTATGAGGACGAACTCTCATTCTTATTCCCTGACACCGAGCCCTGAAAATGAGCCATGAATCAATAACTTTCTTTTTCGTCCTTATTCACTTTTATTCCTGTGTGTCTGTCTTTATTTGTTTTGCACAGTTAATATAATTCAAACTTTAATCACCTAATCACAAAAACAAGCCCATCAGCCGAACTGTCTTCACTTGTTTGCTTATTGATTTGAAGGTGCCGCAGTCTGCATTCCTCAGGTTCACAAGTTCACAAGAACATGCTCCTCTATCCTCCTCCTCCAGACTCTTATTTCCCTCAAAGCAGAGGGCTGGATTACGCCCAATGAAGAAAGACTCTGCACTTGTGGGGGTGTTCTACTTCTTTGCGGGTGAGTTGGCGGGTCTTGGGGCATTGCTGGGAAGCTCTAATACCAGATAAAAGTGGTTTGGACCAAATCAGAGGCGAAATTTTTTTTGCATTTTTGCTGACTTGCTTGCCTTTGAGGTGCTCTTTAGGGGGGTTCTGGGTGTTTGTGGGTGGGCTTTGGGGTCTGGGAGCACTGCTGGGACAGTCTAATTTTGATTGCATTTGCTTTTCAGGAACTCCGTGGTGGAAAACGGGAGTTATGACCTAGCTGCACAGCTCGTTTGGACCGAAGGCCGATAAATATTGTAAGTATGAGATTTTCCTTTTTGGCTGTTTGGGGGTGTTGTGCTTTTTTGCGGTAGGGTTGGCGGGTCTTGGGGCATTGCTGGGAAGGTTTAATACCGGATAAAACTGGTTTATAGAAAATCCATGCGGAAAAGCCTTTTGGCACTTTTTGTAACTTAGGGTTCGTTAGGATTAGCCCTAGCAGCAGGATTGCATGTGTTTCGGGGTGTTCTACATTTTTGCAACTGAGTTCTGGGGTCTTGGAGCACTTGTGGGAATGTGTAATTTTGGTTGCAAGTGATTTGAAGAAAATCCATGGTGGGAAAGGGGGATTTGGCATAGTTAAAGAAAGTGTTTGCCACTATTCTTAACTTAGGGCTCGTTAGGGTTAGCAGTATTTGTATTGCATGTGTTTGGGTGGGGGGCTGTTTGTGGGGGGTTTGCGAGTCTTGGAGCGATGCTGGGTATGGATACTTTTGCTTGCTTGCAAGTGGTTTGAATACAATCCACGGTGGGTAAGGGGGGATTTGGTCCTACTTTTAATTTCAAAGTACGTTTTGTCATTGTCACCAGTTTTCTACTAGGCCTCGTGTTTTGAGATCTGATTGGGGGTCTTCTACATTTTTGCGACTGGCTTTAGTAAGGGTCTGGGTGGGAGCACTGCTGGGAAGGTCTAATTTTGTTCTAAAACACAGTTTACAGTACACCTAGCTTGAGGGGAAATATCCGCTAAATTAATTTGCCCATACTTATTTATCCTTCAAAAGGTGACTCAGACAGAGTACGCACTTTCAAAAATATTGTACTGTCTATTAGGAAACTCAAAGTGTGACTTTTTGCACTACACAGCGTACATACCTTATATTTATTTATCAATGGTGTTCTAATATCACTTCCTGTTTTTCCATCAATAATTACAGGCCGGGTTTCAGTCTGTGCAATGGGAAAAAAAGGAGCATTCCTCCTCCACCTCCGCGCTGGGCCCAGCACCAGATGTTCCACCTACAAAGTACATTTAAGAATGTTAGATTTCATAAGCATACACCACTCACTTGAATTTTGTCTAGGAATGAAGAAATGTGAATACAGAAACCAATCTAATAATTTGTGACTGTCTACTCTAAAGTAAAATTTTCCAGTGAAGGGTCTTGTCTTGCTGCACTTTTTGGCACAACACGCACCATTTTTCTCATAACAGACAGTAGCTTCACTTGTAAGAAAAAATCATCATCATCACCACTAGGACAGAGGGACAACGATTCATCACCAAAAAGAAAAATTAAAGTTCAAACCAGGTGAGGGCTAAGCTTGCCCACAATAAATGTGTGAAAAAAATCACTATTAGCACTTTTCCATTTTTAATCAACCATTTCTGTTTTATGACAAGCTTAATTTTAATAAATGTTTTTACTTTTAATAAAGCTTTAAAACTTAAATAGACTCTGTGGTTTTTGGTCATGAGTGAATGAGCAAAAGGTTTTGCAATTTGCAAGCCTCTGACACTTCTGGACTCTGACTCCGTACTCTTGTCCTGCGTTGGATAATCATCATTGGGGATCAATTATCGATGAATTCGGGAGCTAAATTACTCTGCCACACTATCTAGTCAGTAAGGAGATTGGGGGTTCTTCAATGTCTGATATCACTGAGGTATGTGGAAAGTCTACCTGCGCCTATTATAATTGATAAACAATGCACTATTTAGTGTCCATAGTTCTGTTTGTGCAGATTTGTCCCTGCAACAGTAGTAGAATGGATTGTCCTCCTATCCAATCCAAAAGTAAAGTAGTATCTTATGCTTTCTTGGTGGTCATTCATCTTTTTATTGTTGGCAAGTGTCAAAGCATAAACATTTAGAAGACATGAAAAGACATTATGGACAATCCCAGAGGACTGCACTCAGTGCATAGAGCTATTGCTGACTAGAATGGGAGTCCAATGGAATTGCCAAATGTGCAATCTTACTTAGCTACACAGACAGACTAATAAGAATAATCTAGTAATACCACAGGGAGTCATAGTCGAGGCAGGATAAGAATTTAGATACAGTCTACAAGAAGATCAAAGACGATTTAGAAAAAATCGAATGAGGAACGCTAGGAAAAAATAGGTACTCTATATGAATTGTCTTTTATGAAATAGTGAGGTTTCAGGAGTGAAAATGTATGCTTGTACATAGGACCTGTGCTGTGTTTCTTAAATGTGATGCGAAAAAAGATTTGGGGGCAAATAAATAGTTTTTATTTTTTTGAGAAGGAATAAATAGTGTAGATGAGGTGAGGCCTGTCCAGGGGTGTAGATGAGGTGAGGCCTGTTCAGGGGTGCAGATGAGGTAAAGCCTGTTCAGGTTTGTAGATGAGGTGAGGCTTGTGTTCAAAAGTGTATTGGGAGAGAAGTGTGTCTAGGGGTGCAAAGGAGGTGAGGTCTGTGTCTAAGCATGCAGTGGGGGAGAGGCTTCATGAAGTCCAGTCCACTGCATTCTTAGAAACAGGTCTCACCTCCTTTGCACCCCTGAATAGGCCTCACCTCATCTGCTCAATCTGTTTACTAATCTGAGGAAACACAGGTGACATGATTGTGAAATGAGCTAATATATTTTTTGAATCATGCAGATACTATCTAATCAACCTTTTTCTGTGTAATATTCTCTTTTTGAGTTACTCCCTGTTACATCTCTTGTTTGTTTTACACCTTTTCTCCCTCTTTCTGACTTTTTTCTCTCTTCCTGTTACACCCCCTGTGTGACCTACTTCTTGTAACACCCTCTCTCTGATTTAGTTCCTCTTACACCCTCTCTCAAACTTACTCTCTGTCTCTCCTTTTACCTGTGCTCTCTCTTTTAGTCTCTTTTACAACCCTTTCCCTTCTAACACCCTCTCTCTGTCTTACATCCTCTTTCATCCTCTCTCTGTTTTACACCCTGTTACATCCTTTTTCTGACTTACTCCCTTTTTTTGACTTACTCTCTCTCCCTATTACATCCTTTTCTGTCTTACAACATATTATACACTCTCTCTGTCTTAGTCCTTCTCTATGTTTTACTTCCTCTACCTGTTTCTTTGTCTGAGTTGCTCTGTGTCTTTTTGTTACTCCCTCTAGCTGTTTTTCTCTGTCTTACTCCTAGTTATATAGTTGCTGTGGAATAAACTTAGATATGTTGTAAATTAGTATTTATATTGTTTTCTTATTGTCATTGCTTTGTTGTTTGCTAATAGTGGTCTATAATGTGTTATTTTTTTCTTTACCACAGATTCAAATCAACATTTCAAAAGTAAGCAAATATGCTGTCAAGGCAAAGGAGAAGGAAAGCTGCCATACGGAAAAAAACTAAAACTGCAACGCAATTAAAGGACTCACCTACAACAAGTACTTCAAAAAACATAAAAAAAGCTCCTGGTAAGACAACTAAGTCTTTTTTTCGGAACATATGTAGAGGAATTTTTTTTTTTAAAGAGAATGTAAATATACCGAAGGAAAGAGCAAATTTGAAAAGGAAGGAGAGGCCGCTCAAGAATGTTAGTACTGGAGCAGGAGAGAAGAGTACGGATAGCAATAGAAGGCAAAATCAATTTAGGGACATTCGTAGACGAATGTTTCGCAATAGGGTAGTTTTAAATTTGTTAAAAAATGTTAAGAAAGGAAAACAGAGAGCTGCTTTTTACAAAAAAAAGAAAAGTGTAGAGAAGATTGTTGATCAGGCTTTTGAAGTTAAGAAAAAATTATTTATTTTAGTAATCAATAGAATTAGGATACTTAACAAGGCAATTGATGTTTTCTAATCGAACAGTAGATGGAAAAGAATAATTAATCGGACTAATTTTTGTGAAGTATTTTCTGGAGAATGGATGCATAGTTCAAGTTCTGAGCCATTTTTTAATGAGGAGAGTTACTTCCAGGAAAATGATTTGGTACATGCAGTTGACACCAGTGGTCGAGCATATGAGGTGAAAGACGGTTGTCCAATGGAAAAAGAGAAACTTGTGTCTAGAGATGTAGAAGAGGTGTTAACTGATGAAGTTTTAGAGAGACGTACTAAGGGTACAGTATACACATGGAAGTGTAGTAGTATTTGTAGTGTGCGACAGGATTCAATCGATTTGCTTCGTAATTTCTTACGTACATATAGTAAGAAAAGTGTAATGCAGAAAATTAAGATTTTGCAAGAGTTAGATCCTTGCAGAGTGAGAGAAAACACAGGTTTGCATGGGCATTCACTGGCTTGTCTTTCTAGAAAAGTATGTCAGAGTGTTTTTCATCATTTTAGGATGTTAGCAGTGCATCATGATAAAGTGAGGAAATTAGTGAGAAGGTTGTATTATGCAAAAAGTCCAGCACTTAAGTTAAACAGTTAAACAGCGCTCTTTTGCATGGATCTGAATTAGATGTGAAGAGGATTTGTGAAGAAATTGAGTTTTGTTATTTTGGTGACAAAGAGGACAGTGTAGAAATGAATATAGTAATAGATGGTAATTTGGAAGACAATGTACAGATTTCAAGTATAGAAAAGTTTGACGAGGAAATTACCAAGTTTAAGGTGAAATCAAGTGAAAGGCCTAATTTAACTTGTGTGTGTTGTCGACGGACTCATTATAAGATTCAGACTAGGTTAGTTGATTTATATGCAAAAAGTGAAATGGAAAACAATAGTGAATGGAAGGATTTTGTAACTTATTTGTTGGTGGAGAATTCTTTTGATTTGAGTTTTGATCAGCGTATTTGTAATTATTGTTTAAAAAAATTAAATGAAAACAGAATGCCTGCTAGAGCTGTTCATAATATTCTTCAGTTGATAGATATTCCTTCTGAATTGATGGATTTAAATACTTTTGAATCTATTTTGATTCAATGTGTCCATCGTTTTCAGGCTATTGTTCGCATGGAGCCTAAGATAGGGAAATTGCCTCCTACAGATTTACAGAGAGGATTAAAGGGAAGAGTTGTTTATTTGCCTCTAGATGTCAAGAAAAATATTGATACAATTGGTGTAGAAAGAGTAGAAGAGAAACCTCTGGTTATTCTAGTTAATGGGGTTCCGACAAAGAGTAAGAAAATCTGGCAAGATTTTGTGGATGTTAGGAAAGTAAAAAAGGCAATGTTGTATTTGGTCAAAAACAATGAGTACTACAAACATGTGTGTTGGAGTAGAGGAAATAGCTACAGAAGAAGACAGTGATTGTTCAGCCGGCCAAATTGAAAAAGTTGATGTGTCTAGAAGTGAAGAAATATATGAACATTATACTGTTCATCCTTTGCATTCCAAAGAAGTAATGGGGAATGCAATTGACTTGTTTCTAATGAAAGCAGCAAAAGGAAGTCCTATTAGTGTATGGGAAGAAAGTTTGGAAGCTCGTTGTTTTCCACAGTTATTTCCAACAGGTCGAGGTGGACGATATGATGATCGACCAGTTCAAATTCCTGCAGCTGAATACGGGACTTTAAGATTATATGCTGAAGATCCAAGGTTTCGTCAATGCATTCCGTATTTGTTTCATCTACTGTATGAAAGTGACTTGTCTGTGCTTTCCTATGCAGTTAATCATATACTGAAAAGTGGAGCTGATCTGCAAAATGTTTCGGCGAGGGACTTTATGGAGAAAGTCAATATGCAAGACAGTATTTTGGAATCTCAGCTAATCAATCTCATGGCATGTCAGCGTGGAACAAACGAGTATTGGTTATGTCGTCATGGGGAATTGAAATGTATGCTAAGAAACTTAGGAACTCCTACATGGTTCCTCACTCTTAGCTGTGCTGAGTATGCATGGGATGACTTACTTCAATTTCTACGAGAGGCAAATGGAAACATACAAAATATAGAATTCAAAACACCTGGAGAACTGTGTTCTTTGGATCCAGTGAATATATGCAGATATTTTAATCATAGATTTGAAGCTATGTCTTTTATTACGAACAAAAAAAATCCTCCCCTTGGAGAGGTTTTGGATTTCTTTTGGAGGAGGGAGTATCAAGCGAGAGGTGCTCCTCATATACATATGTTGTTATGGATTAAAGATGCACCCAAATTTGGAACTGATTCAGATGACACAGTGATGAGTTTCATTGAAGTGTATTCAACATGTGTTATTCCAAAAACTACTGAAGAAAATAGTTTAAGGCAACAAGTTTTACGCTTTCAATCCCATCGTTGTGGAAAGTACTGTCGTTGAAAATTTAGAAACAAGGATAAGTTCTACACAAAATGTCGTTTTGCATTTCCACGACCAGTGATTTCTAAGGGAAGAGTAAATAATTTGATGTCTTGTCTGCGACATACTGTGACGAGGAAATCACCAAAAAATACATACAATTTAAAAAGAGACGAAGAGTCCTTGTATATTAACGACTACAACCCAGTAATTGTGTCCATGTGGAATGCTAACATGGATATTCAGTTTGTTGCTGACAACTCTATTGCTGTCGCTCGATATGTGACGTCTTACATCACAAAAAAAGAAAAGACAGAACTGAAGGAAATGTGGGAAGACATTTCACATGAAAAGAGTATAAGTAAAAAATTATACAGTTTTAGTCTGAAGATGTTGTCGCATCGAGAAATTGGAGCATATGAATGTTCTGTTCGGTTATCATCAGCAAGTCTCAATGCCAAATCTAGATCAATCATTTGGGTGAGTCTAGGTCTTGCTGCAACACGAAACCGAGTATTGAAATCTGTACAAGAAATTAAGTATTTGGCGGAGAAAGAACCAAACAGTACAGATATTTTGAAGACAAACATGTTGGATACATACTATCCAAATAGAAGTATTCACCTTGAGAACACTTGTTTGTATGAAGTTCTGCAAAACTATAGTTATAAGAGGAACATCACCGAAGATATCAATAATGGAAAATATGCTGTCATTGGGTATGAAGGATGTCTAGTGAAGCATAGAAAAGGACATTTGATTAATCATCGAAAATTGAGTTGCAAATCTCCAGACAACAGAGAATTTTACTATTTAGCTCTTTTGTAACTCTTTAAGCCATGGCGTACAGAAGAGGAACTACTTGGAGATTTTCTCTGTTACGAAGACTCTTTTAATGCAACCAAGGATACCATAGAATGTCCTGTTTTTCCAAATTATCTGCAAATGTTGAATGAAGAAATAGAGCAAGAAGCCACAATTGCTGAAGAGATTGGAAGAGACAGTTTTCAAGACAGTCAGAGTTCTGCTTCATTGAGTCAGGATCCACTAGGAGGACCAATTATGCAAAATGAAGCTGCCACTGACATGGATGAGGTGGAAAGAGCTATGGAACAAGCTCAAGAGGATGTAGTTAACTTAAAAGATTTGGTAAAGCAACTAACCGTTGAGCAGAAAAAGATATATGACAAAATCACAGAACAGATTGAACATGGATTTAGAAATGAGAAAAAAGAGTGCTCATGTACATCATTTAAGCCTTTCCAACTGTACGTAAGTGGAGAAGCGGGAACAGGAAAAAGTTTTCTGATTAAAGCAATAGCAACTTATCTGCAGAAAAGGACTGAATCACCGCTATCTTGTGTTGTAACCGCTCCAACTGGACTGGCAGCACATAACATTAAAGGGATTACTCTACATCATTTACTAATGCTGCCAGTTGAGCATGATAATAAATTGCATTACAACAAGCTATCTGGAGATGCGTGTTCTGAAGTTTCCAGAGTCCTGAAGAAAATGAAACTTCTTATCATTGATGAAGTAAGCATGGTCTCAAATCTAATGCTTGCTTTTGTGCATTTGAGAATGCAAGAAATTATTAGAGCAGAGTATGATGTGTTATTTGGAGGAAAACACATTATTGTTTTTGGAGATCTACTGCAGTTGACTCCAGTAAAAGGACAACAAGTGTTTAAAATGCTCACGCATGAAGATACCAGGAAGTCCCTTGGAAGCATTGGAAACGTTAATATATGGTTAAATTTCAAATATGCAGAACTGCTTCAAAATATGCGACAGGTAAAGGATGAAGATTATGAAAATATTCTACAAGATGTAAGAATCGGAAAAGTAAGTAAGCATGGGAAAGAAGCTTTACATGCTCGATTAATTTCAAATTTGTATCCAAATGAAAACATTCTTCCAGAGAATATTTTTAAGAAAATTACTGAGAAGAAATCTGGGATATGTTTGATGCCAACTCTACAAGAATGTTACATCTTCAACAACAAAATGTTAAAGTTAGAAAATGAAGAGATTGTGAAACTGGAAGCAATAGATAAAATAGAGCATATGGGTGCAACAATTATTTTGTCCGAAAAGTTAAAAACAAAATTGGATTCATTAGAGAAGAGTATATCTAAAACAGCTGGTTTTGAAAAGACTCTGAATGTGTGTTTAAATTGTCGTGTCATTTTGAGAAGAAATTTAAATGTTGAAAGAGGTCTGGTAAATGGAGCAATGGGTCATGTTGTTGATTTTGTCAATTACAGAAATAGAGATGGAATTTAATTTTTAAAAATGAAATTTGATGGCATTGAGCAAGTACAACAAATCAGTCGTTGTTCTGCTAGATTTTTGCTTGTAAAAGACTTATATGTAACAGTTTCCTGTTTGTTTGGCTAATGCGGTGACAATTCATAAATCTCAAGGTTTAAGTGTAGATAGTGCTTTGGTGAACATTGGAAGTTCTGTTTTTATGGCATATGTGGCATTATCACGAGTCAGAACTTTATCAGGATTGTAGTTGATTGAGTGTGATGAGACAAAGATTTGTGCAGATTTAGATTGTGTTAAAGAATACAATAGGTTAAGAAGAGAGTATGCTCCACATTTGCCTCAATATCCTATTTTTGAAAAACGTGTTGTAGGCCGAAAAAGAAGAAATTAGAATAATTGCAGTGAGGTAGTAGCAAAAAGACAAAAAGTAGATGAAAATGTAATTGAAAACAGAAAGAAAAAGGATTCTGATGAAGATGTTGTTGGATTTCTGTTTGAAAACAGTTCTGGTGTCAACTGCTATGCTAATGTAGTAGTTAATGTTGTTTTTTTTCTTCAAACTTTACAAGAACAGATTGTTGTAAATCAGGATCAAAGATTGTGCGGTTTATTGAATTCTGTGTTTGAGAAATATAGCAGTGATAGAGCAAAAATAGAAAGTGTTTCAGAAATTAGAAATCTTTTAGATATATGTTCGGGTCAAGAAAAATTTTCACAGAATATTCAGCAGGATTGTCAGGAGTTTTTAATGTATATGTTTGGTGTATTGGAAGATGAAGGTGTAGAGGTAGAAAATCTTTTTAGCCTTTCTTATCAATGGCAACATGACTGCGACAATTGTAGTTTATCAAGTACTACTAGAATAGACACTGAAAGATTTATATATTTGACTTTACCAGACTGCAAATCAGTGTCATTTAATAATCTAGGTAAAGCAGCTGATCATAATATGGTGTGTACCCAATGTAAGTGTACAATGCTGTCCACATTATTTATACAAACTTATGGTCAGTATGTCATTTTAATGTTCCAACGATGTAGACCTGATGGAACTAAATTGACAACTTCTATGAAAAATTTTGTGGCTTCTCAGTTATCAATTTCAGGAAGAACCTTTACAACTGTAGCTAATATTTATCATGACGGTCCTTCGACAAAATCAAGGCATTATACATGCTACTTAAAATGTCAAAAAGGTTGGAGTTACTGCAATGATACTTATTTAACTTTCAAACAACGTTTGCCTTTTGACTTAAAAAATTCTTACCTAGTGTTTTTAGAACCAATATTTAAGTAAAGGTATTTGTCCTATGAAGCAGCAACAGACGACATTCTAACACTACTGGACAATGGAGAAACAGCTGCCCTCATCCTACTTGACCTCTCCGCTGCGTTCGACACAGTCTGTCATAACACCCTTATACAACGCCTCAGCAACGTCGGAATACAAGGAAAAGCTTTGAACTGGATAATCTCATTCCTCGCAGGAAGAACCCAGAGAGTCCGCCTCCCCCCTTATAGATCAGAAGCCACCGATGTCATCTGCGGCGTACCCCAAGGATCTTCACTCAGCCCCACCCTCTTCAACATATACATGAGTCCCCTCGCATTCATTGCGCGCCAACACAACCTCAACATTATCTCCTACGCAGACGACACCCAGCTGATCCTAGCCCTCACCAAAGACCCAAACACCGCCAAAACCAACCTACACGAAGGGATGAAAGAAGTAGCCGAGTGGATGAAGAACAGCCGTTTAAAACTAAACTCGGACAAAATGGAAGTCCTCATCTTAGGATCATCCCCCTCCGCCTGGGATGACTCATGGTGGCCACCGGCCCTAGGAATCGCACTGAAACCAACGGACCACGCACGTAACCTGGGCTTCATACTGGACTCCTCCCTCTCGATGACCAGAAAAGTCAACGCCGTCTCATCATCCTGCTTCAACATCCTACGTATGTTCAACAACATCTTCTGCTGGATCCCGACCGAAACAAGAAAGACGGTCACCCATGCACTGGTCACTAGCCGACTAGACTACGGAAACACCCTTTACGCCGGAACCACAGCCAAACTACAGAAACAACTCCAACGCATCCAAAACGCCTCAGCCAGACTCATCCTAGACATTCCCTGCCAAGCTCACATTTCCGGTCACCTAAAAGCCCTCCACTGGCTCCCCGTCGACAAGAGAATTACGTTCCGTCTCCTCACCCACGCACACAAAGCACTCTACGACCTAGGACCCGAATACCTCAAGACGCGCCTGTCCTTCTACACCCCACCCGCCAACTTCGATCGTCCAATCAGGCTCTCGCCACAATTCCACGCAACCAGAGATCCACCATGGGAGGAAGATCCTTCTCCTACTTAGCAGCCAAGACCTGGAATTCCCTCCCCGCCCACCTCCGCCTCACACAGAACCACCTCTCCTTCAGAAAACAACTCAAAACTTGGATATTTGATAAGTAAGCTCCCCCCCTCCCTCAAGTGCCTTGCGACCCTCTGGGTGAGTAGTGCGCTATACAAATTTTAACTTGACTTGACTTGACTTGAAACACATATTCAAAAATAGAAACTAACGTTTTCAAAAAAATGGAGATACCCATACCAGTTACAACAACCAATTCAGTAATTCCACCATCTATATACACATCCACTCATTCACAAACAGTTCTATATTGTCACTCATACATATACTCACTCAACATATGTAGTGATACACCGATACATCCTGTTACACACCAACAGTCATCCAAAAGTTACTCACACACATACTCACACATGCAAATAAACTATTGAACATCCATTTATTTGCATATACAACTATACACACATTACCACCTTACTTCTTAGGAAACTTACACATAATTCCTGTCTTAAACAATCACTTATAGAAACACATATTTATTTAAACAGGAACTCTTACAATCTCTCACTCTCACATATACTCACTTATATACATCAATACTCACATATAGATTAAAACAAATGTAGTTACTGATAAAGACACTAGTGAGACAGTCATTCACTCACCAACACACACATATACAGACTCATTCACCCATACAGTCCTGCACATATACTGTCTTAGAAAAACACATACAGTGAGTCAGTCATTGATGCATCTATGTGCTAAGTAATACCCCCACTAAACCATACAGACACTCATACTGATACTAACAAAACATCTAATAACCCATATACACACACATGTAGCTACTCACCAACCCATGCAGCCACTTATACACAAAGTGAAACACTGATACATATATTTAAATATTTAAACATTATTCGCTAATATATATATTCACTAAGATACACTTAATAAGCCAGTTATCTATTCAAATTTTTTTAAAAAAACATCCTTTTAGACACTTATTTAAACATTTATTCTTCCATCGACCTTTACATAAACATATATAAAACATATTTATTTTTCAGAAAGACACACATTCACTGGATGGTGTCATCAGTGATGTCATGAGTGATGTCACTGACCATGTCATGAGTGATGTAATATGTGACGTCATCAGCAGTGCATTGCAGGCGCGCAAGTTATAGTGAGTCCAAGTAACTATAACGTGGAATTTCACTTGTTTTATGTCAGTAAAATTTGCAACTAACTATAACTGGTGTGAAACCTATGGTTTTTTCAGTGAATTTACTAGTTTTTTTAAATGCTAATTCCTAACTATAACTGGTGTGAAACCTGTGGTTTTTTCAGTGAATATATATATTACCTACTGGCCGTCGCCAGTAGGTATATATAGTTAGGATTTTTTCTCTATGGGATTTTTGAAAATTCTATGTCTAATAACTTTGGCGTTTCTGGACGGAATTGGCTGAAATTTTCAGGAAAATGGAACATTTTGTTTCTGAGCAGCCCCTGACAATTTGGGGGGGTTTCATCAAGGGGGGGCCGAGAAAAAAGGGGGGTCCCAAAACGCGTTTTTCCCATGTTAATTTCCATAGGGCGGTTGGCCTCACTTTTAGCTCGAACGGCTGAATGGATTTGCACGAAACTTGGCAAAATTGTAGGGACTGTTAGCCTGATGTGCCTTTGCTAGGTCTCAATATATGTGCTCCAGTGGATTTTGAGTAATTTAGGTTCAAAAAAAGATATATATCTGGGCGGAGCCTAACCACACATCTGATCTGATTGGCTGTCAGCACTTCATCCAAGAAGTTTTGGCAGCCATCTTGGGACCAATATACATGATAGCACCTCATTAAAAAGCATTGTAGTTAATAGAGGGTTTTAGGACTTTAGTTACATTATAAATCATTTGTTGATGGTACCATACTCGTTTTAGGAATTGTGGTGGGTTCTAAGGTGATTTTACCATGTGAAAAAACCTTCTGCTGTGATATCATGAATATTGTTTGAAAGAAAACTAATATCTCATGATTTTCCCACAGTGGTTTGGAAGGGGATCTATAAGCTAAACTGAAAGCATATTTTCTGTAAATTCACATTATCTTTCTCAGTCATGTGAAAATGAAGTCTGACATTCTCAGTAAAACATGTACATCCACCAAGGACAGAGACTGTCAGTTGATTCCTTTGTGTTCTACTGCAGCCTCCTAGAGTGTTCTAAAGAACAACTAGAGCGCTAACAGTCCTACTTATTACAAAGGTATGGCACACCTGAAGCCATCTTGATTGGAATAAAGTGGTAACTCTTAAAACATTTAATTTAAAAAGAAACAACATGAGGGGGTATATTTTGCCATAGAAAGTATGATTAGTGCTGCAGAATGAAAAATTAGGGCACATTTTGAGTGACTTCTCAAATCCTTTTCTATTTCATTAAAACATTCTGACATGCAGTCTCCCAAAACGGCCACCAGAGACAAAAGAGCCCAAATGTAGCCCAAATATCACCCAGATGTAGCCCAAGTATAGCCCAATGACAGAATGTCCCAGAGTGTTCTAAAGAACAACTAGAGCGCTAACAGTCCTACTTATTACAAAGGTATGGCACACCTGAAGCCATCTTGATTGGAATAAAGTGGTAACTCTTAAAACATTTAATTTAAAAAGAAACAATATGAGGGGGTATATGTTGCCATAGAAAGTATGATTAGTGCTGCAGAATGAAAAATTAGGGCACATTTTGAGTGACTTCTCAAATCCTTTTCTATTTCATTAAAACATTCTGACATGCAGTCTCCCAAAATGGCCACCAGAGACAAAAGAGCCCAAATGTAGCCCAAATATCACCCAGATGTAGCCCAAGTATAGCCCAATGACAGAATGTCCCAGAGTGTTCTAAAGAACAACTAGAGAGCTAACAGTCCTACGTATTACAAAGGTATAGCACACCTGGAGCCATCGTGATGGGAATACAGTGGTAACTCTTAAAACATTTAATTTAAAAAGGAACAAAATGAGGGGGTATATTATGCAATAGAAGGTATTATTAGTGCTGCAGAAAGAAAAATTAGGGCACATTTTGAGTGACTTTTCAAATCCTCTTCTATTTCATTAAAAAATTCTGACATGCAGTCTCCCAAAATGGCCACCAGAGACAAAAGAGCCCAAATGTAGCCCAAATATCACCCAGATGTAGCCCAAGTATAGCCCAATGACAGAATGTCCCAGAGTGTTCTAAAGAACAACTAGAGCGCTAACAGTCCTACTTATTACAAAGGTATGGCACACCTGAAGCCATCTTGATTGGAATAAAGTGGTAACTCTTAAAACATTTAATTTAAAAAGGAACAAAATGAGGGGGTATATTTTGCCATATGAATTATGATTAGTGCTGCAGAAAGAAAAATTAGGGCATATTTTGAGTGACTTCCCAAACCCTCTTCAATTTCATTAAAAAATTCTGACATACAGTCTCCCAAGATGGCCACCAGAGACAAAAGAGCCTAAATGTAGCCCAAATATCACCCAGATGTACCCCAAGTATAGCCCAATGACAGAATGTCCCAGAGTGTTCTAAAGAACAACTAGAGCGCTAACAGTCTTACTTATGACAAAAGTATGGCACACCAGAAGCCATCTTGATTGGAATGAAGTGGTAAGTCTGAAAACACTCAATTTAAAAAGGAACAACATGAGGGGGTTAATTTTGCCATAGAAAGTATGATTAGTGCTTCAGAAAGAAAAATTAGGGCTCATTTTGAGTGACTTCTCAAATCCTCTTTATTTCATTAAAAAAACTTCTGACATGCAGACTGAAACATGCACTTTGAATACCAGCAGCAGACGTCCCTGGTGAGCAGTAGCTTTACTACAGTGATCTAATGTGCAACTAGAGTGCTAACATTCAGAATTTATGGCAAATGTGTGACACATCTGAATGCCTTCTTGATGGAACCAAAGTAAACAAGCATTGAAAATGCAATAGATCTCGCCCTCGTTTAAGTTAAAGCCATTCTGTTTGTAATGAGGTGGCTTTTTAGCTTTGCTTTTATTAGTGTTTTTTCAACTTTCATGTAAATAACATGCATCTGTATGCATATAAGTATATGTATGCATGCATTTATGTTTGTATTTATATAGATATACAGATGATATATGTTTATATATGTATGTATATATATATATATATATTCACTGAAAAAACCATAGGCTATAGACCATATATAGTTAGGAATTAGCATTTACAAAACCTTGAAAATTCACTGAAAAAAACATAGGTTATAGACCATATATAGTTAGGAATTAGCATTTACAAAACCTTGAAAATTCACTGAAAAAACCATAGGTTATAGACCATATATAGTTAGGAATTCGCATTTACAAAACCTTATTTTACTCACACAAAACCATTGAAATTCCATATATAGTTAGTTGCACTAACTATATATCGCGCACCCGCAATCCACTGCTGATGATGTCACATATTACATCATTCATGACATGGTCAGTGACATCACTGATGACATCACTGATGACATCTCAAATGACATCACTGATGACATCTCAAATGACATCACTGATGACATCACTGATGACATCAATACAAGATTAGGGACGTAGGAGAAATCATTATTGCACTGAGGGTGGGA